>NC_061791.1:13497500-13622500 GCF_022458985.1 Mugil cephalus | reverse complement strand
TTGAACCTGTGTATTATTTAAATAGCTTAATATTGAATTCAAAATGATAATAATAATGTATATTTATAAATAGCACTAGGCCGAGTTTAATATAGAACACATATAGTAGGTAGGTGGTCCCTACTTAATCTCTCATCAGTCTGGGGGTCCTTGACCTGAAAAACGTTGAAGACCCCCGTTTTAAACTGATAAACCTGGTGTATGTAATTCATTTATTTTTTTTATATATATATATATATAAAATATATGCAGTATATAGTTCAGAAGGGATCAAAAAATTATGTTTGATTGCCGTACGTATTTTTCCAAATAAGATCCGCTGCACATGAGACTGTGTCTCAATTTGTTAAATACAAATGAAAATGAACATAAAGTTGTAGTTAGCTTTAATAAATTATTCATTCAACTTTGGCAAAATCCAGGCTAGCTATTTCCCATGCTTCCAGGTCTGATGCTAAGAGCTAGCTAATAGCCTCATGGCAATAGCTCAGCTGTCAATATGCAGTAGTTTTTAATTTTTTTTCCAACATTTGTCAGGAAAACAACTACATTCCGCAAAAGGGTTGGAGTTTTGAGGTTGTGCAATCATTGCAACACAAGCATGACAGCTACAAGGGCAGGAAATAGTAAAAATAGCATTTTTCAGCAGATAACTGGAGCTTCGCTCTGCAGCTATCTGTAGAGTACTGAACGCAGTTGACCGGCCACATGTGACTCCTGACTGCACAGCCACCCCAAACCTCCTCTGACAGAATCACCATATGGTCCTTCCCTTCCATTACTTAATGCCAAGCTTACATGGTGTCCATCAGTCTTCAGTGGTTTTCGCCTTTAAGTTCCAATTAGTGCGACTCCTGCAAACTCCCACTCACTTTGTGTTCGTTTCTGGCTTGACAGCAAGCACGTGTCTGATCTGTCACGTCCTGTACGCTGGCTAGCTGTCACCACCAGGTCTGTCGTTGTGGTAAACAACATGCTGCGTAGAGGAAGAAGGAGCATCTGCAGCATATGGATTCGCTGCTGATTATCTGCTTGAAGAGCAGCACACAGGGAGTCAACAAACACATTTCAAAGTTATGATCACACCTAAGTAGTATGTTACTTAAACAATCTAACTTAAATGGAATCATCATGGACTGACTACACCAATCAGGCAAAACATTATGACCACCTTCCTGATATTGTGTAGGCCTTGCTTGTGCCTCCAAAGCAGCGAAATTACTCTCCTCACTGACATTTCAGCATGGCTCTCGAATTAAAGTAAAACATCCGCTGTAAATGTGTCTACGTTATGCTGATAATAAAGCTGGTGGAGGGTGACAGATATAATCAAGCGTGCACACAGTGTCCGTCCACTGGCGCTCCAATCAATCACCATCAGCCCTCTCGTGTATATTGGATAGATGTCAGGTGCACAAACGTGCTCATAAATTTAGCACACGGACAAAATCGGCTGATGAATTCGCCTTATTACGGATCCATATTTGCATACATTTGCAAAACAAATTCACTCGGCGGGCGCCACATTTGACCTGCTAAAAATCAAGCCTGAAATCGTAGCCGGGCTGCCAAGAAGTGAAGTCAAATCACAGCTCTGATGAAGTTTGAATATGTATGCGTGAAATAGGGCCGCGGCAAAGGGAATGGATTCTATTTTAGCACAAATTAAATCTCTGTTTATTATTTATTTAATGACAGGTTCAATTCGGAGAGACGGGAGTGGTGATGGAAAGAGTTCCCGGTAATATTGTGTCCATATATTGTACAAAAGGGACACTTTTTTTTTTGTCTTGAGATAAATTGCTCTAATTCATCAACCTATCAAACTTTAAGTATTCTTGAAAGACCGGCGTTCATTATTTCCATCTTTGTATTTCCATGACAGCCTTGAGATTACTTTGTAGTCTGTTGGAAAACGGTTTGAAAGTGCTATATAATTGGATTTCTCCTGAAAAACCACAGAGCATAATATAGTTGATGGCTGTCATGCTTATGTACTTATTTCGTATAAATCTCACCATGTGTTTCTGGGGCATTGGTGTGTGGCCGATTCAGGAGGTCGTTGGAGAAACTCAACTCAGCTGGTCTGATTGCCTGCTGCTCTACTTAAACTGGTGGCAGTCACCCAGTAAACCAAACCCTTTGGTCACCATGTTTGTCCTTCCTCAAGGAGAACGTTGTCAAATCCTCCTTTCACTAGGTTGAGTCGTTTCTCATTCACATGCTGTTTGACAGTTTTTATAAACCATCAAACCATCCCACATCATGGCTACACGTGCAGTGAGACTCCCAGGAATTAAAGTTATCGTTGGGTTTGTTTGAAGGGCTTATCCACAGTGGGTGCAGTTTGCTACGGTCAAATGGAGGTGTTGAGCTTGTGGTTAGCTCCGTTGCAAACTAATAGCAAAGATCTGCTGGGCTAATGAAATCATTTGGGTGTTATTTTTAATATGGTTATGTAAAGGAGTGTAACAGTGACATAGTCATAGAAGTCAACTGAGTGCCATGGAGTTCAATTTGTTTTCAACTGAGTGCCATGGAGTTCAATTTGTTTTCAACAAAGCGGATGTAGCTGGCAGCTGGACTAACCAGTTGCGAAAATAAAAGGAAATGAAGAGAAATTAGTCAAGCTATGCTATACTAAGCTAGCAGGCAGCTGCTAGTCTGCGTACTTCAAACAGTGGCCAAATGAGCAGAGTTGCAACTGGAGCTGCTAAATTTAAACAATAGTTTTCACAGGATTGTTGACACGATCTGTGTTGCCATGCTGTCTGGGATTGGGCACTCTAAGCTAGGGCGTCAAAAGCAGACAAGTAAATCTTAAGTTCTAAAGTCTGAAAATCACCACTGCCAGGCAGTCATTGGTGTACAGCCATATTATCTTGTCGTGTCTCTGGAATATTTCTAAAGACATTGACAAACAAATCACAGCTTGTGAACTCTACCTTTAACAGTGGTCCTAGGCCAGTTGGTGCCTGGAAAAAAAAGAGATAAAGCGGAAGGAGATATGGAGAAGAATTGGACAAGGGTACAGTAGAACAGGAGGACGAAGGGATGAAAAGGTGGAGAACGGGGGAGAGTGAGTTCACTAGCACCATTTCCACACGGAAATGGAACCGAAAAAGTTCTCCATAAGCACGGCGTCATCTTAGGAAATGTTTGTGTCCACACCAAACTTCTGAAATGCTGTAATATATACAACCAGCATGTGGGTGTGGCACTGTAATGCAGCCACACAAAGTCAACAAAACAGAGAAAAAGAAATAGAACATGCAAAGCAAACCACAAACACATAGAGGGAGCATGAACTAGAACTAGAAGCGGTGGGGTTAGCGCATGCACAACTTAAGGAGGCACGATTCAAGAAAGATCCTTCATGTGGCATTGCTCCTGAGCCTTAGTTAACTAGTTCGCTTCATTTCACAACACAACAAGGGGTGGGCAATGTGGATTTTTCTCATGAACGTTGTAAACAACAACCACTTAGTATAAGAGATACTGCCAACAGCAAAAGTTTTACCACCTAACACAAGGGCCAGTGTACTCTACATTCAGAATATCGTCCTCGCTTCAACCCGCCATCAGAGAGCCTTTTCTGATTGAAGTCGTTATATTGATCTCTTCAAAGCCTTCCAGCTCTGTTGATTAAAACAGTCATTTTTATCTTACAGAACGCAGGGGCTTGCAGGTCTACCGCTATGGTGTTTTAACAACACACCAAACTCACACAAGAACACAAACAAGCTAACGGCTTAAGGCAGATCAGTGGCTCCTATGTTCAGCAAGATAAAATGACTGTTTTATGTCCAGTGGAATCCATGGATCTGTATAAGAACTGATATACACCCACTATGGAACCTTCCAGCAGGGTTGTCACTCACAGAACCAAACTTTAAATTAAACAAGAAAACTTTAATGGGTCTTTAGTCAGACTGATGGTTTCCAGGCAAAAAGCTACTAAAAAGCACAAGGAATTCACATTTTATTGCCCAAAATATTAGATTCATATTTTAGTTTGCCATTTCCGTACATTAGCCAAACTGACGCTGGGGATGTGGGTGGTGCCATCTTGGGACTCAGGAGCCAGAGTCTGCACATTACTGCCTGAAAGTGCCGCCACGCAGAGGCATTATATTGATGACCTACCCACATTTCCTCGGCAAGGAATATTAATTAATATTGCGCTCTGCTCTACCTCCATCAGTTAAAATTGAATATTGGATTATACATTGTACTCATATATATATATATATATATATATATTTTTTTTTTTTTTTTTTTACAACTCTACGGGACCACTTTACGGTGTAGTTGACATGGCAACTGGCAGACCCCATTATATCACATCCCATAGCGTCAAATAAAACAAAATGTATCCAAAAAAATGACTGAACATGCATCAACATTACATTAAATACCTAAAATGACTTAAATTGTCCTAAAAGAAATAATTTGACGTGTTTTTGCAAGTTTTAACATGATGGAGCTTATGACTGATACTGCAGTCAGTCACCAGGGGGAGCTCTACTTGCTTTAGCTTCACTTTTGAGGAGCAGTTCCGGTGTCCATGTCCATTTTTTTCCTACATTTCCCCTTCCACTTCCATAGCTAATGAGCGAGCGTTCTCCTCATTTGTTTCTGTGCATTGTAGTCCAAGCCTCACTTGTCGTTCCTGTCACTGGGAATTTCGCGTAGCGCGGCCGCAACGTGACAAAGGTTTCAAAGAAAGGGGAAGCAATGCGTTTTGGGAAGCAATGCGTTTTAACAAGCAATGCGCGCATTATCGCAGATTTTCTTTAAAAACCTCATTATCCTTCACATTTATCTGCTGCATAATTTGTTTCAGTTTCTTTGCATTGCGGCCCCCAGCTTGACTTTCACGCGGCTCTTTGCTCCGCACATCAGCAGCAAATAGTGAGAGGGAGAGATTGACACATGAATCAGCGCTCATATGAATTTAAGATCTAACCCTGACTCGCTGACAATAGCCTCTGAAGCTGCTCTTTTCTAATACAGTCAGCCGCCACATGTATCATTTGTTGGAGTGGAAATACAGTTGAAATGCAGATGAATATGTCTGAGTGGTGCGTGTGTGATCTCCTTTCACAAACAGGAGAGCCTTGTGCATGCCTCAAGTTGCTATAAATAGCTTTATTTTCTCAGCGTCCCTCAGGGTCAAAGGAAAGGGATGGATGGATTGATTTGAGGGTTGAAGGGAGGCACGGGTGGGAGGGGGGAGAAGAAAAGGTGCTAATATTGCTGTCAATCAAAGCAGTGCAAGCAGAGAGAGGAAACATATACAACGAGCGCACACACACTACAGGAGGAATAAAAGAGCTCATTAGCAGCAGAGGAGCAAAACATCGCGACTGTAAAATTCACGCCAGAGAAAACCTCGCGCTGGAGATCCACTTAATGTTCGTGCTAATAAAATAAGTGGGAAAAAACTCCAGAAAACACCACGCGAGCGCAATCCCGAGGCCCCACACCAAACCCCCCCCCCACACACACACTGGAAACGGACTTCTTTGCTCCTTAATTGTTTAAACACTTATTCACCAAATGATTATGTGGTAATTAGTCGATAACAAAAGGTCATGTCAGGTTTTTGTCCTTTAAAAAGACTTGATGTCTTAATGCTCGAGTAAGTCTAATGAACACTGTGGTCGATGTCTGTCAACCAGGGTCGTAATTATGTTCGCCTGTCACTTCCTGACACAGTCTGTAGCTTAGCAACCTGCCACGGAGACAGAGCTAAAGTTGGATCTCATTTGAATATTCTTCTGAAATTAAAAAAAGAAAGAAAGAGAAGAGAGAGAGAAAAGAAAAAGGAAAAAGTATCTGAGGTGGTTGGTGCAGCATTGAGGTACATTCTGTAAACCTGAAGGTGGCATCAGGACACCTAAAGATCACCAGATCAGCTCCCACGCATCCCTCACAGGACATCAAACTTTTACAGACAAGCCACCGGTTGGAATGTGGGCAGGCTGCATAATTACCGTGTGCCATTAATAAAACAAAACACATGTTTAGGCCACTCCGCCCCCCCCCTGAACTCCCACCATTCTCATATAAATAGAACGTTCTCTTCGTGTGCTGTAATTGTTTTTTTAAAAGGTGCCAAAAGATGCACAGTTGCCGGTGCCCTCAGGTCCATGCGATCCACGTCTGTTACATAAGTTATAAAGAGCACTTGTGTTGGACAACATTTTTCTTAAAGGATATGTCGTGTTGCTTCTGTTCTTGTTTCTATTCTGGTTAAGAGTAGCAGTTAGCCAAAGTTTTTCTTCAAATAATGCCTGTGGCATGCTTGATTAGGTTTTACCTGTTTCTAAAAACACCACAGGCTGCAGTCTCAAGGTAAGCCTTCAATTGGACATTTTATATATATTTTTTTTTTTTTTTTTCCCACAAATTTAAATTCCTTTAAATACACATTAACATGAATTCAACATATTTTAGTAAAGGAATAAATAAATAAAAAATAATAAAAAAAAAAAAGAATATTTGAACCTGTGTATTATTTGAATGGTTTGATATGTAATGCAAAATGAGGATAACAAAAGCACTAGGCACCTTTTACTTGTGTCTTTTACTCAAATGTCCCCAGTTCCAAAACACAAATCCGTACAGCCCAACTTCTCTCGTCCTTTTTTTTTCTTGCATTGGACATAACTGGGGTCACTCTGTTGGAAAATCAATATGCTCTTGCAAAGATCTGTTGGGCCAGTCAATCTTATATACAGTTGAAATTCTTTACAATGAAATGATTAGTTGTAGGAACATCCCACTGGATCCTGTATTTGTTAAAAAACACTCCATAATGACATCAGAATGACATGCTGTTTCCAGACTCAGATAGTGATAATGACTGAATTATGCAAGGCTACTACTTACTGGTGGGCAGTCAAAACCTTATGGTGACAGTGTTGCTAATTGTAATCCATATATTTTTACTGTCAATACTCACATCATTAATATTGATTTTAACAGCATACTTCTCTGGGGTGTGCACACCCAAGCGGCAGCAACCACAGCCTGAACTGAAACCAATACACAAGTACTGAATGTACACTGCCATTGATGGGCACTAGGTACTGACTTCTATAGTCAAAAAACATCAAATCTCTGATGAAATCATAAGTCAATACTTTTTTAATGATGTGATTACAGCCTTTGGTGGTACATAAGTGGCACATCCAACCTTCCAAGACTTACTGTGGCCTTGCCCATGCCCATCCACACACAGCTGTTTCTTTAATACTGGGCGTGTCCGGCTACATCAACACGCCTAGTATGGAATGACTCATGAGATGTTTTGACGTGGCAAATAGGAAAGGTCACTCACCAGTTAACTTCTTATTGTTTGGATTCAGCTGTCGTATAATGATTATGACACATGGTTACATCATGCTCTTTTCATAATACAAAGGATTTGCTTTTCATTTCTAGGAATCACATCAGTGTTGCATATTCTATATTATTGTACTGTTACTTCTGCTTCTGTGCTGTCATGTTTTCTTCCTTAACAGGATAAAATAATCAACAACAATAAAAACAATAGAAGCAAGACAAAACAGTAAAATCAATACAAGTAGAAAATCAAAACATGGTTACTCGCTCAGCCAAAGATAAGGATAAAAAAGTGGGTCTTAAGGCAAGTGGGAAGACTATTCGCAGACCGGAATGAAGAGAGGAAAGTACCGGCATGATGTGCTCTCATTTCTTTGTCCCGGTTAGGAGACGAGCTGCTGCATTCTGGACAAGCTGAAAAAAGCTAGCCTTAACCACTGAGCTGACCTGCTTGTTCAAAGCACCCCATGTACACCTGCATCGTGTTTCCTAAATATGGACCCCAGAGGTAGCATGTAAAGTGAGAACCGTAGAGGACCCAGAACTGATCCCTGGGGGACCCCGCACCTCAGAGGGGCAACACATACAAAGGCTTGTATGTGTTTTAGCAAATGCTTGTGGGTGTTAAATGTTTTATAGTTAATTAAATGTTTTATAGTTTGGGCAAATGTTTGATCACTGTACACATATTTATAGATTCAGTTTGAGTGACCGTTTTGAAAATATTATCACCTCTGATGTATATTACAAAGAAACTTCCATGAATCTGCTCAGAAATCATAGGAGAAAACTTCACAACTTGCCACAGAATCATTCAATTTGTAGTTTGTTTCTCCAATATCAGTGCAATTTTTGGTCACTATGTCGATAGATAGCTTGTTGATAGATTATCTAGTTATACAGTGGATACTCATTTTTAATTTTCACAGTGTAGCTCATCAATCGAGGCAAATCCCAGCACCTTTTCAGTTATATGTATATTTGTCAGCTTAACAGATAATGTTGCAAGTCAAGAACGTATTGCTCATTTACTTATTCTTTCTGTTTTATTGACAGTAACACAAGTTAGCATGTTGGCATGAATATTCATAACTAGAACTGAGTGAAGATGTTGCATATAATCAGGAAAACATCGGCACGTTAGCATTGTCATTGAAAGTATGCTAATGTTAGCATTTAGCTTGCACATCTGCTGCCATGACTGACCTGTCTCAGATTCACAGGTAATTCACACAGGAACATTCTCCTCTACGGTTTCTTCTGTGACATGTGCTGTAAAGCCCTTTAGATGCTCTTTTGTGTCATGGTAACATAGATCTACTGTTTCTTTGCATTTCTGCTCTGTGTTGAAGAGTCAGGCACACACTGGAGCTGCGGCCATTTGCCTAATTAAATCATTATCTCAAGAAAAGTGTTTACTTTAAACTATGTCAATACTTTGCTTTTAAATCACGGTTGCAGAACAGTAAGTGGTGATCATTACAAAGCAAAGCCCAAGTCCGTAGGATAATGAAGTTGTGATCTAATAGCAGTGTGGGCTAAACAGAAATTGCACACCATTCGCTGTTTATTACAAGTTACACAGTGCTTTAGTCATCTACTGTTTCTGCTTAATGAATTACATCGCACTGAGAGAAAGAGCCTGGGTTTATATTGCCCTTGCTTGTTACTGTATATTAGGTAGATTGCCTTTGTCTCAATTAGCGCCATGTATGAGGCCACATGTTCTCCCCAACCTGGCTTGATGTATTATGCATTGCGATGAAGTGTTTCTGAGTGTGTAAGTGTGTAAGTGCTTCCACCTTGGCTGGTAATGCATTATGCAGTGAGACATGAGGCAGATGCATGCTCTGCTAGGAGCCTCATTGCCTTTTAAGTGCATGTTTGTGTGTGTGTGTGTGTGTAGCTAATGGGTCACTTGGGAATGTGGTGAATATTGAGAATTTGTTGCTTGGTTTGCGTGTTCTCCGTCCTTTCATGAATGTGTGTGAGAGTACACAGTATGCTTCTAACCACAGATGGTAATAGGCTGACACGTGGACGTTCGCGTAGGAAGCTGACTGATGTACAGCGAAAGGGTCAGAGTTGTCGGAGGAGTTAGACGACCATCTGACAGAGATGACATCCCTGACAGCTCTGTCGACTCCACACACACTCCCCTTCACACACAAACAGACTCGCATTCCAGCTGAGATGACCCATATCCTAACTAAAAATTAATTGTAATCTTTAAAGGGATCTTGAAAAATGGTCCCACAGTGTTAGTAGTCTTCTAGAGTTTGGCCTTTGATATACCCTTATGGTGCATTCACACATAAACCACAACTTGGTGATTGTTGCCATGGACATAGTTGGCGATGGAGCATCACTGGTATCAGATTAAAGCTTGATTAAAAAGCTAGTGAATCTTATGTTCACACCAGAACAGAGAGATCGACAAATTGCAAGTAACACATTTACATTTTGATTTCCGACAGAATTTTTATCATATCATATGGAGGAAAATATTACATGGAAGTAGTATTTTCCATTGTCCCAGATGACAATGCCACAGATAATTCATCTGATTCTCCAGTATCCCTAAAGTCTTGTACCATTTTTTGTTTTTAGATACTCAGGTGTCCTGGATGGCTGACAGTCTTCACACATGTTGCTACCCATTTTTGGTTTTATGTGCAGTAGAATTTTACAGTTTTTTAACTCATCGTAAGGAATTCACTCTTTGTCACAGCTGTTAAATAATAAAAAAAATATAAGGAGAGAGAAATTTATTCTGAGCTCAAACCCACAGAACCTCACCCCCTCTCCCAGCACAAGAGGAAGAGTGGAAAATGAAATGTCTCTGTTGTAACCAGCCGCAGTAAGGTTGATAATAATTATCAGAAATGGCAAGCGCCTCGCCTTGGAAATAATGTCAGTGACAGTGACAAGTCTAATAAACTGAGAGAAACTACAGCCGGTGCCTCAGCAACACTTTGATCTACAGAACCGTGGTGAACTGATCACCAGAAAACTTGTTACTGCTCATGTTTAAAATTGTGTTACGTGTTTCTTAAATATCTTATCATTATCCAACTTACAACATGGTTTAAAACCAGAGACTTCAAGTGTTCAAGTTTAATTTTACAGTACAAATTATATCTTCTTTTAATATACTATTTAATTTATATTTCATATACCACAAGGTAAAGTTTATCATCTGCAGTATGTACTATACTGGACATGTGGACATGCAGAGTGGTCAGTCAAGAAAAGGATTACAACTTGAAAAACTATTTTACCTACAGTGCGTAGAAGCAAAGACATGATGGGGAGGCCTGCACTTTTATTTAGCCCTTAACTTCAGTAATTAGTCACCAATTTGTAATGAGCTTCTTTCAGTCTTGACCTCCTGCTTATTCTCTCCTCCCCTCCATCAGTTCTCGCCCTAATCATTTTCTGCTCTTGTGGCTTTTGTTTAACCTCTGGGAGCGATGAAATAACAAACTCTGATTACATTTGAAAAAAATAAATAAATAATAATGTTGCTGTCTTCCTGTGTTGCCCTGTCTTTGCCTTTGACTCTGCGAAACAAGTGTCTGTGTCTTCGGGGTCTACTTCTAATTGTTTACTGACGCTACAGAAGAGCAAGTTAAAGTCTGAGAGTACACATTGTATACAGATACAGCAGAGCTACATGCAAGAATAACACAGACAAACCTAAAACAAATTCTAAACTATAACCAGGTACAAAACATGAGGCATGTTTTTAGTAGATGATCTTGAATTGATTGCCAGTTGTCAATTTTGCTTAACGACAATGCCAACCACTGATTATAAGAGTCCAGTTAAACTGGTCAAATAACTATATGTACATTTAGCTTATAATAGCTTAGAATAACTCTGTGCATATGAATATTTAATATGGAGTTCCACACAGCTCAATGTTGGGGTCTCTTTGGTTCTCTTTATTTTTATGTGCTTTTTTTTTTAAAATAATGCCATTTTTTTCCTCAAATAATAAATTTTCATTTTATTTTGATCAAAAATAAGTTTAAAGTTCTGTCTATTGATGAAAATGATTTTGAAATAGTATTTAAAGTTGAATTTATCAATGTAATGATGTATGTAAAAACAACAAAACTAAGCGTGCAACAATGTTTCTGTTTGTTAAAAGCAACATATTTAAGTCAATTACATTCTGTAGTGCTTACTTATTCTGACAGAGCTGTAGCTACTGTGTGGAGGTGCAGGGCAACACAAACCTAAAGAAAAAAAAGAGAAAGACAAATATGTACTTTCATCATCCCCCGAAGTGTTGGCTTAAGACAAAATACGAACAAGATCACATTGCACAGCAAACAGTATATGTGTGATCAAACTTTTGTGTAATCATTCCAGTTGGATTTTATTAAATTCCTCTTTAAGATGGCCCTGTACTACTTGGCATAATACGAATCTAGTAATGATATATGTTAGATAAAGCGCAATCACTGAGGCACTTGTTTTTCCTTTCCTCTAAATTGAGCTTTCACGTGTAAAATAATAACCACTCCAAGTACCTGAACAACAAGGTAGTTTTTTTTCTTTTTATTAGTGTCATTATGTACTGTAGAATGCCAGGTTCTGTTGATGAGATTTGTCTGTCCATGTTATTAGTTGCCTGCATTTGACTATAATTTCATTTTATTTGAAACCATTGGCGGTTGCTGAGGTGCCTTTAGAATTTAATCAATAGCAAAACTGCCTCCAAGGCTCACTCAACTCTTACCATTTATCTTTAATGTTTGCTTTTACAAGAGCGTATGGAGATTTTTCAGTGTTACTCAGCCATTCGAGCGGAGAGCGTTGAAGTTATCACCAGTTTGAGTGATCTGCCTCATGCTGAATTGCATGTTTTGTTGAAAGGAATATCCATCTTTGTCTTATAGCTCCGCCTAGTGGCTGACTCTGGTACTCTGTTGAAACAGTAGTCAGTCCTCTGAAATCAGCAGTTAAATACAACAAGGGACTAAGACATAGCTTTGTTATAGTTATAAGAATTTATTAAAAAAATATATCTTAAATTACTTGTGTCCTGCTATGTAACATGGTTTAATACATTTGATTATGAATTTTTATACGCTCACAATACTTTTTGTCCACTATCCTTCCAAATCTCGGTAAAGTCTAGAAAACTAATGTTTAATAATGACCTGCAATGATTGTTTGCCAGAGGTGAATAAGGGCACAACTGAAGTGATGGGCTACAGTGAATAGGAATGGTGGAGCCTGGAGTTATGAATGTAACCTGAGTTCTACGATCAAGTTCTCACATTGATAAGTTAATAGAAGTTAATGAACCATGCATATAGGCCTAGGCTGCAGTGCTAATGCATCTCTCCTCTCTCCATACTTTCATATTCCACTATTACCATTCATTTATTTGTCTTATATCTCCCATTTTCTACACCCGATATATATATTTTTATCCGCTACCAATCTTCCATGTATCATGCATCACCCGGAAGTGTCATGTACTCTTGCCTATATCTTGTGTGTGTGCTGCATGTTTGAATCCGTCTTCTTGCTTCTGCTGCCCTCTTCATGCCCTCCGTTCTCTTTTTCATCTCTGTGTCTGGTTGACCTCGAGCAGATGGGTCCCCTCTTATGAGCTGCAAGGGTCAAGGTTTCCTCTCGTTAAAAAGGGAGCTTCTCCTCGCCGCTGTCACCTCAGTGTTTGTTGTTTTTTGTTTTTTTATAAAGTGTCTGGAGACAATTGTTGATGCTATATAAATAGAGCTGAACTGAACTGAAGGGGTTTTAATGTTCCAGGTGAAATAAATGATATAGAAAATAATAGAAACTTCATGGTATTAATCACTGTGTATATCAGTGTTCAAGTATATTGTGCCGACTATATTGTGTGAAAGGAGAATCTTTTCTGAGTGTTGTTTTTATGGTTACTATAGCTGTCACACTCTGCATTTGATTTAAGACATTTTATTAAAAGGGTGTATCAACACGTGGCATACAGTATGTACAGCTAGAAGGACGGTGTGGGAACACATGTGAAAATAGAAAGCAACAGAAGCAAGTCAGAGGTATTTAAAAAACCTGGAATGATAAATCACACTAAAAAAAAGATTCAGTAACATTTGACTGAATTTCATCAACTCAAGTCACAAACCTTGATTTAATCACGTCTATGTAGGGGAAAAAATTAAATTAGCTACAGACAAATAAAAGGAACCAGCAAGTGATAAAACTTTGAGAAGGTCAGAAGAATGTATATATATATATATATTGATATATATAGATATATATATATATATATATATATATATATATATATATATATATATATATTGATATAAATATATATATTGATCATAATCACATCTAAATTAACAATGAATGACACTTCTCAGTCACCTCCAGTAGATCTTTATGGCTTGGTCAAAGTGAAAGTCTCAATGTTAGACATGTCTCCAAATTTTTAATTATTATAAAGTCAAAGTCAAATATGTCCTTCAGTGTTCTTCACTGGCAAAGTTAAAAATAAAAAATAAAAAATAAAATTTGGTCTCTTTAATCATATTTACAGCTTGTGATAACAGTTAATTCTCCAAAATAAGACGTACAGTATCTCATTTTACATGTACAGGAAAAAAAAAAAAAGAAAATATCACAGCCTATCTCCATAATTCACACATTTCATTTTTTTCACCCAGTAGAAAAGTCAGCAGTTCAGGTACAAACAGCTTTTATAAACAGATCACCAGATTGCATACCAGTACCAATGATTTTACGATACTGATACCAACACTTTGAACGGTCATTTCCAGAAACACAAGAAAGGGATTTATTTAGGGTTTGTAGCCTTTGCTACTGAAAACCAAACTCAACCTGATAACATCCAACATTTGTTAGAGCTCTTGACTGTCTCTGGATCTCAGTGTAAATGATATAAGTGAAAGTTGTGTTCAGTAAATATAGGGATTTCTGAGTCGTTACATACACCGGATCTGGGATATACTGGCTCTCGTCTTCACCACATGAACCTCTGCACGGCTGTGCTGTTCGGCCAGTGGAAGGTCTTACCGATGAAGATGTAAATAGTCGCGGCGTTCACGGCCGTGTAGAGGACGAACTCCGCAATGAGTCTGGGAAGAGACGGGAGAGGCATGTGCAGACGGTACATCAGGTACGGGACGATGAAATACCTGAACTCCAGGAGCTTTTGGGGGACTGTGGCGGACAGGAGGCACGTCAGGAAGGCCAAACTCCAGAAGAGCGAGCGTGACTTGAAGGAGTCCAGAAAATTCCACCCGGCAAAGATGTAAATAGGGATGAGGAGGAAACGCATCAGCTCGTGCCTCTGGAAAAGTTTTCTCCACACGTAGAAGTTGAAATGCCGGTTATCTGCCAGGAGGTACTGGTGGACAAAAGTGAACTTCCAAATGAGGAGAAAAGAGACGCCGGTGACAAAGAGGAAGAACAAAGGCTGCTTTTTGAGAGCTTGAAGGAAACGGAGGGCGCGGTGGTAACACAGCGAGACGGGGAGGGAGAAGAAGAGAGAGAAGGAGAAGAAGTAGAAGAGTTGGGGGAAGTTAAGGCAGGCCTCGTGGTTCGTCCTGTCGCCGACCACTATCCCCTCATTCAGCACCACAAACGCCAGGAATCCAACGCCGACCGCTGCGTAAGGCCAGGCCACCAGCAGCACCGCCTTCACATGACCGGGCGACGTGAAGAACTCCGCGGCGAAAAGCATTATCTTCTTAGCCCCACTAAATGACAGTGGCACCTGAGAAGGCGGGGACTTCTCATCCTTCTTTTTCGTATGCTCCGTCCTCCAGGCCTCATCCATTTTGGCGGCCACGAGGGTGCCTGCGCAGAAGGCCACCCAGATGATGTTGGTCTGGCGGAAGAGCACGGAGCAGGCGCCGAGGAGCGCCGAGGCCTTGTGGCATCCGTGGAGCGTCATCAGGTAGGTGAAGAGGATGAAGAAGGTGGAGCCGGCGTCCGTGTAGTAGAGGAAGTTGAAGAAGTAGAGCACGGGGAAGGTGGATAGAGACACCGCTGACAGGACGCGCCGCGAGGATGTCCGTGTCTGGAAGAGACGTGGCGTCACACCAGAATAAAAGGAAAGTGACCAAAAAAAATTACTCATATTACGGTTTTCTTCTTCCTCTTACCTTGTCCTTGAGGTGCAGCTTGCAGATAAGCTGATAGATCAGGTAAAGGTTGCCACAGTTGAAGAGCAGGTTGATGAATCGCAGCATGGCTGTGGAGCACACCACATCGCCTTTCAGGTCGGCGAGCCACGCCAGGGGCTTGATGACTCCCATGGAGACGAGGTAAAGGCCCGGGAGAGTGGTGATCATCGGGTCCCACTGCGCAAATCCAAACCATGTTAGAGGTGTGGGAAAACCACCATGAACAATCTTATAGCAATGTCATCAACGCCACTAAAAGATGCAAGCGCAATATTTGTGGTTTAAAAGGTTTAATGTGTCACGTTGCCCAGCTGAATCATGGGAAGTTGAGGATCTCACATTTTCTTTGGTGGAAAATAACATAAATTGAAAAGCCGTTTCTTGCAGGGACCGTTAAAGCAGAATTAACCATGAAACGCTCATTATTATTGGTTTACTTAAATGTCATGTCATGTAACCCCACTTACGGCAGCGTGCTACATTTGATGCTTTAATCTTCCACTCAACTACAAACGCACACAGAAAAGTGCAAAACATTTATGTCTTTATGCAACTCCTATTAATGCCACTCTATATGTCCGCTGTGGAGATTGAAGCCCCCAGAGGCGGACAACAAAAGCCTCGCTCTCCGCTAACCCTAATCCGCCTACCAGTGATGGACTCACTTTCACGGCCACCCTGACACCGAGAGCTCCACTTTACCTCGTTGAATTTTCCATGGCAGTACTTCTGAGCTTGGGGAACGTGGAAGATCTCGTCCATGTACGGCTCCCTCTGCTCCCGAGTAACTCTGGAGAACAGCAGGCAGGATACCAAGAAGTTTACGCTGCACAGGGCAGTGAAAATGTAGCCTTCAAATTTCTCCATGTTGCAATAGGAAACACGATGTAAAAGTGAATTTGGTCCAAAGCTAGCTGTTATACTTTTGTCTGTGGCGCAGAGCGATACGATTCGCGTAAAAATAAAACCCCTAACAGCCTGAATTCAAAGAGAAATGGTTTGAAATGTGTACACTATGGATAAGCGGAAGAGTTATGATTTTTGACAGCTGTTAGTCCGTTTCCCAATCAAGTCCGGAACGAAAACAATCACGCAATCATTCGTTCCTAGGTTGCGCTAAATCATTTACCATTTAATTTCTATCAAATAATACATACGATAAAAACACACAAAAAGTGCCTTAATAGATAATCTCATTAAATCCATTTTTTTCTTTTTGTGCGTGTGTAACATTTTCTCCAAAGAGAAAACATCCTGTCTGGCGGTGTCCCCGTGTTATGGTTCCGGCCGTGTACAGACTGCACGTGAAGCTCGGCGCTAAGCGTCTGCAAATTCTTATTTTCTCGTATTTCGGTCAACGCTTTTCAACATGCATCTAACACATGGGCTGGAGCTTTTCCCCGACCGCAGAGTGACTCAAATGCTTTTCAAAGAAGTCAAAAATGCAGCAGAGTTGAGAAAAAGTGCCATGGAGGGTAAGATCAACGCAGCCTTGATCAATCCTACAATGGTGAGCATTCTACAGCCCGTCTCACAATTTAATGTATCGTTTCATACTTATTAACTAACAACGATGGTAGTTTATTCAGTGTTTATTCACTGTCAGACTTTGTGTTCGTTTCCAGCTGGTGGATACTTTCCAAGTGCTGGTAGCTGCCAATAAAGCTGTGCATTTACAGACCATCGGAAAAATGAAAACGAGAAGTCTGTACTCAGAGATAATCTTCAACCTTTCACCTACTAATAACGTAAGAAACATTGCCTACATTTTTATTTCTTATGTGCAATTAAAAGAAATATTACGTCTCACGCCCGATGGCTCTAACACCCCGATTCACGCTATTGTTCTTTTTTTTTCTAAAAATATGAATTTTCCCCTTTATTATATTAGTAGAACAGAAATATTCAATCCTTGCTGATTTGCCCAGTGTTAAATCACATTACTATTGATGTAGAAGTGAAATCTCATTCTTTTATCCCACACAACTACTCCTGTGTAGCACCACCAGGTAAGTGAACGCCTCATAAACTTTTCATTTCCTTCATTAATGCAGATCTCAGAGGCCTTTAAAAGGTTCGGGATCTCTGACGGCGATGACTCTGTCATGGTGGTTTTGGTGCACAGTGAGGACGAGGAGCAGCTTCTCTCAGACATCACAGACCGCGTGGACGGACGGCAGGTTCCTGCCCAAGACGTGTCCTCGTTGTCAGACCACGCAAAGATCAAAAAGGTTTGACATCACTGTGCACAGTTTACTGCATGCATCCAAATAAAGTGCAGAAGAAATTAGCAGCAGTTTAATTGTGGAACTGGAAGTACCTGTGTTTGACATATGACTCATTCAGATTATTAATGTTGAATGTGTAAACAACACACTGCTGCTGTTGTAGCTGGTGGAGCGTGAGCTATCTTAAAGTACTTTATACAAATCTAAACATGGACAGAAAATTAACCTGAGGGGTTGTCACATGGTTTGAGGGACGAAAGAAGAAAAGTTCCAATGCACAAGTTCGATAAACTAATGTTTCATTAGAATGGAGTAGTGGATCATATTTTAAATGAACTAACAAAATTATTAAATGTAAATGCATGTCATTATGAGGAACATATAGGGGGAATGCCCTGGATATTCACATAAAGGAATACATACATATTTAAAATGGATTTAATTGAGAAGTAAAGCAACAATTTAAGGGGAAAGGAAATAAAAAGGTAAATACAGTGACATTAAACAGACATGCCTGTTAATATGTTTATGGCACATTTATTTATTCATTTATTTATATGTTATTAAGACATTTATTATTAATTTTATGGTCCTCAATAGTCAGAGCTTGGAAGACTGGAAACCACTAGTTCAGTATTTAACAATATGTTGTAGAGAGAGAAGTGTGACTCTTTAAATCTTTAAATGTAAAGGTTTAAGATAAATATGTAATGCAGCCATGTTACATGTTGATTTTACATCTTTGTTGACATTGGATTTCAGGAGCATTTCTATGAATTTTAGTTTCTTATTTTCTCTCCATTACAGCTGTACAAAGTGACTCCTCAGGAGGAGAAGTGTAAGAGTCTGATTGACGCGGTCGTTTGCAGGATGGCCACCAAGGACGTCATGTAGCTTCACCGGGATACGGCACCAGAACTGTTCTAATGGAGAAGTTGTATTTTTGTTATACGAGATGTTAAAATTGTATTTTCTGCCACAGCTATGTTTTGTCGCCCGTCATTTGCTCAACACAAATTCAAATCTGAACGTAACAGCCACACTTTATGTACAGACCAAAATAAATGAGTTTTTCCACAAGTCTGCGCACGAGCTTGTCTTTCTTCCTACTTCTTTTATCTGTTATCCGTTACGATCAGACGCACGCGGACAAAGTTTGCAGGCAGTTATGGAAGTTCTTCTGAATTATTTAGCAACATCCCACGGGAAGTTTTCATGCTTCTGGTTCCTTTGAACTTTTTTTTTTTTGTGACAGTTAGTTATTTTTGGCTCTGAGAGCTGAAGGTGGGCTCTGAGTCCTGGTCTCATGTCAGCCGTGCTGAATTATAAATCCAAAGCGCTGCGGGCCAAATATCAGATCGGTCCCTGGAGGATTAAAAAAAAAAATCCACATCAGTGACATGAAAGACCCACAATCACTGTCAGCCAGAGGAGAAGACAAGAATAATAAATATAGCGTGTGTCTAAAGCAATGTATTTGATCCACCTTTGTTTTTTTCAGTCACCTTAAATGACCTGGTTTTCATTCAAGTTTGAGGAACTTTTTTTTTAATTAATCAACTTTTTCTACATATCAAACTTCAAGTATGGTTTAATTCATTTACAACTGCATACGTATATAATTAGATCTGTCTGAAATTACATTAATATGCATTTTGTTATTGTGGTGAATTGAATGACTGGCAAGAGAGTCAAAACATAGTGAAGTCATGGTGTGCTGTACTAGTATGACATAAAATATACAATAAGAAGATCACATCTGCACAGATTTGTATGAAGTAATTTTAGTGTCAGTCTGGGAAGTTGGCAAGCTCGTCTTTCCCAATGTTCCCTCCGCTGAGGATGCACACGACGTTCTTCCCCTCCAGCTCCGGTATCCTGTCGTTAACGATGGCAGCAAAGGCGGCGGAGCCCGACGGCTCGACCACGAACCCGGACCTGTAGAGGGCGGACACGGCTGCCGCGATCTCCTCGTCGCTAACCAGGACGATCCCCTCGACGTAGCGCCGGCACAGCTCGTAGGGCAGCCTGCCTGGGAAAAAGAAGGGAACTGAAACCGAAAGGAACCAAACAAGTCTGGAACGACACCGTGAAACCTGAAGCGAGGCAAAACTGGAGCAGTACCTGCGAAAGGCGGCGCGAGACCCGAGGCAATGCTCCTCGCGTCCATCCCCACTGGCTTCTTCTCCGTGAAGCTTCTGTACATTGTACAGGCTGCGTTTCAGACGGACACACAAACTCACAATCTGTTGATTATGTAGAGGACATTTAAGCAAAAACAAAATGTTTTACCTCCTTCTGGTTCTACGCCGTAGATCCTGGTTTTACCACAGCCTGACAGTTTGATGGCAGCGGCTACTCCGGCGAGGAGCCCGCCTCCACCGCAGCACACCACCACCACATCGGGCTCGGGCATCACCTCCAACAGCTCCATACCTAGACTGCAAACACACCATTTATGTGCTTAGTGAGCTTAAAAGCTGCCTGGATAAATCCGCCTCTAAATGTACCTGGCGTGTCCTGCTATTAGATCCAGGTCGTCGTAGGAGTGCAGGAAGGTCATGTTGTCCTCCCGAACACAACGGTTCACCACGTCGATTAGACTGGACGTGGGAGCCCGCTCCACCTCCACCCCGAAACTCTGAGAATGGCGGAGTAGAAACAACGTGAACTGCACCCGAAGGAACTGCAGATGTTTTTAACCAGGACACAGATGACCTCTGACCTGTATGAGGGTGGACCTGGACTCTGGGGCCGTTTCTGGCATCACCACCTTTCCCTTCGACCCATAGTGCTTAGAGGCGTACGCGAAGGATTTCCCGTAGTTCCCTGCAGACATGGTGACAAAGCGGCCACCCTTCGGCCTCCTGGCGAACTGATTGGCCACTCCTCTGATTTTAAAGGACCCTGTCAGTGAAAAAAAAAAAAAAAAAAAAAAAAGCCACAAAAATCAGCTGTGTGAGACTGCCCGTCCTGAATCAAAGAGGGACGTCAACCAACCAGTTCTCTGCATGTTTTCAAGTTTGATTTGGATGTTGCAGCTGATGCTGAAAGGCAGGGTGGTCTGGCACCAGGCGACCATGGGAGTGTTGATGACACCCAGAGGGCTGCTCCTCACCGTCTCTCTGGCTTCTCTCAATAGGTCCAGGGTGACGGCGTCTGCAGACACCTCACCCATCTGCGGCGAAAATACGTTAAATATATGCAACTGATGCAGGAAGTATTCTAATCATTTCAGGTAAAAACTTCATGGTTAGAGTAATCTGAAAATGTTGCTTAAGGGCTTAAGTATAATCAGGAAAACATGTGTTACAAATAAATAGCAGAAAAAAAACGTCCTTTGACAGTTTTCAGGTTATTTTCTTCATTAATCAACCGAAATCGTGTGTTAAAAATAAATAAATAAATTAAAAAAAATCACAGAATATTTTAAGCAACCAACTTATAGAAATTAATTTTGCAGCCGGCATCCGAGACAGGGTAGACGTGGAAACACCAGATAACATTGACAAAATCACAATAACCGCAATAAAATTGATACAAAAAATACTTGTAATAAAAATGCTATTAATAAAGCGTGACGCAAAATGTACACAATGCATAAGGTGCATAGTACTAAGACATACGAAATAAAAACAATGCACGAATAAATAAATTATATATTCCAACGCTGCATTTTAGTGTCACAAAAAGTACGTATTTTAAAATGAAATGTTGTATATTAGAATAATAAATATTTTTCATTTATCACAGGTGACTTACTATGTATACTTGAGTTTTTTAGCCGTTCACGTCTGAATGAACACTAGAAAAAAAAATATTCCTTCGTAAGTATTGGAAAAATTAAAAGGAATAGTGCAAAAAGTTGCAATTAGTTAACAAAAGTCTTTAGTTAAACGCTGACACAGAACATGTGACCAGTTCACGAATAGCATTCAGAAAAGCCAAAGCACGTTGAGTTACAAAAGCTGCATTTCAGAAATAATACTTGACGTAAATCAAAAGGATATGTTTAGTTTTTTTAAGGATATTTTCCACTGACCTTATTTGATTCCCTTTTTTATTTTTCAGCACCATGACGTTTACGGTGTTACATTTTTTTGTTTCCCCCCCGGCTCCATGGTTCCGGTTTACGACGTGCTTCGAGTCGGACGCTTTTCCTCGTCGGACCGCTAACATGGCGGCTTTTGAAAGTGTCAGTGAAGAGAAGTGAGGCGAAATTGGTTAATTACACAAGCGGGAAGCTTTATTAATTAAAAGCCGAGGGACGTTTGAAAGCATGGGGTTGATAAGACACGTCGTGTGCGCCATGTCCGGCGGCGTTGACAGCTCTGTGGCGGCGCTGTTACTGAAGAGGAGAGGTAAGGTGACAACACACACCTCAGGTTACTTAACATTAAAAGTTGGCAATGCACCGTGGTTGAACACGAAAGCTACAATAACGTTCACAAACATGTGACATTGTACGTTTTTTTTTTTTTTTCAAATGGGTTAGTTGTAAACATTTTTATTTTGTTGTCTGCTTGTTGAAGGCTACAACGTGACTGGAGTCTTCATGAAGAACTGGGACTCCCTGGATGAGAGTGGGGTCTGTATTTCGGAGAAGGACTGTGAGGACGCCTACAAAGTGTGTCAGATCCTGGACATCCCGTTCCATCAAGTGTCCTATGTCAAAGAGTACTGGCATGAAGTTTTCAGGTATTTTGTGTTTGCCACGCAAAAATGACACACCTTCTTCTTATTTATTATTGTCATCGCTGTTGTTGATGTCACTTCTGTTCCTCTTCCGCTGGCAGCAATCTGCTGAAGGAATATGAGAAGGGCAGGACACCGAACCCAGACATACAATGCAACAAACACATCAAATTCAACCATTTCCACAAGTACGCCATCAACACTCTGGGTATGAGGTCATATTCTGATTTATTTAAGATGCAGTGGTGTTTAAGTGTTTAAGGCTTAGAGTTAAACAGGTAGATGGTATGGCAGTATTAAAAAGCCTTGTTAAGTAAGACTTTTTGTTATTGTTGTGGTTTTGTCTGCGTAGGTGCTGACGCCATTGCGACAGGCCACTACGCCAGGACGTCGCAGGAGGACGACGAGGTTTTCCAGCAGCTGCACAAAGCCCCGCCGACCACACTCTTCAGAGACCGATTCGAGATCCGAAATCGTAAGTGTTTGACCGCCTTCTTCCGCAGCCGACGCTAAGTCTGCGGTTCACGTCCTTGCTTGTTTCTGATGTTGCCTCGAGTCATCGCTCACCTTCCGTCCCTCTACCAGCTGTGAGGTTGCACAAAGGTGCCGATCTCCTCAAGGACCAGACCTTCTTCCTCAGTCAGATCTCCCAGGATGCCCTGAGGCAGACCATGTTCCCCCTGGCCGGACTCACCAAAGAGTTTGTGAAAAAGATGGCTGCCGAGGCGGGGTTTCACCACGTGCTGCAGAAGAAAGAGGTGTGCACAAAACACAAATATGTAGCTGTTTTCTTTGGACAAATGAAACTGTTTGAGAATGAAGGGAAGGAAAAGGTTTGGGTTAAGGGCCTAACCTTACAAAGAAAGATATGATGGGATATGATGTGATGTGATGTGATGTGATGCACAATAAGCTGTCACTGCTCTTGCAGAGTATGGGCATCTGCTTTATTGGAGAGAGAAAAAACTTTGAAAAGTTCATTTTGGAGGTGAGACGTAAATTTTCAGCTATTTCTTACACATCAAAACTTCCTTGAAATGTTCTTTTTTTCTAAAAAAAAAAAGTCATTTTGTGTTAGACTGGCCTCACATTTACGTTCTCCGTTTTTTAGTATGTAGAACCAAAACCGGGAAACTTCGTCTCCATTGAGGACGGGACTGTCATGGGAACACACAGAGGTATTTGTCATATGACATTCTATATATTATTGAGTATTACAGACTGAATACAATGGCCCATCTTGTGTTACAAATTAGTGTCATAACAGCACTAACTTAATTCAGCTGTTTTTTGCGACTGTGTCCTCATTTTCAGCCTCTAAATTTGGATCCTTAATAGCTTACGTTCACGTCCCGTGTCTCGTTTCTGTCCATGCAGGTTGGTTCACCGTGACCCTGGGCCAGAGGGCGAGGATAGGAGGACTGAAAGACGCCTGGTTTGTGGTGGACAAAGATATTGCTACTGGAGATGTGTTCGTGGTGAGAAAATGTCTTTTATTTTTAAAGATAAAAAAAAAAGCAAAAACAAATAATGCAATAAGAAACAAATCTTGACCTGAATTGCAGTTTTCTAAGAGCATGATATTAAATCTTTTTTTTCATATGCGCAACTTAATTCATTAATCCTGTCGTGTCTCAGGCTCCCACCACCAACCACCCGGCTCTTTTCCGCGACACGGTCCGAACGGACCGCTTCCACTGGTTGGCCGTCGACCCGCCTCCTGAACTCGTCAGGACCCAGATGATGGAGTGCCACTTCCGTTTCATCCACCAGATGCCGCTGGGTGAGTCTACGAAGCGATCATTAGGAAGAACTGAAATTCAGGTTAAACACAAAGCACCACTTACGTTTTGTTCCCTAGTTCCCTGCACGGTAACTCTGAACATGGACGGCTCTGTGTGGATTTCACTCTCACACTCGGTCCGAGCTCTGACGCCTGGACAGGTAACTGTTAACATAAGACCTAGTTATTTTTCCCTGTTCTGTAACATCACCTTCAACGTCTAGTTGTTTTAGAATTCTGCTTGAGCTTTTCTTCTCTCTGTTGCCCCAGTTTGCTGTGCTCTACAAAGGGGACGAATGTCTGGGCAGCGGGAAGATCGTCCAGCTGGGCCCCAGCGAATACACGCTCCAGAAGGGCCGCGAGCGCATGGCAGCGGCTACGCGGGCCGAAGAGCAGCCCAGCCCTCAACCAGCCAGCTGAGATCACCTCACAGTCTGACTCTGGTACACTACAAAGAGCACCCACATGAGCACTTGGTGATATTGAGTCTCTGGGTGGAGGCCGCAAAGGTGTTTTTGTCTCAACAGAAGGAGGCTCGGTTCTCAGCTGAGACTCAATGGTGATAAGATGAAAAAGTAACTAATGAAAATAATTTTAAGTATTTTACTTGTAGGATAACAGATCTGCACCAGCACCTCAGCGGTAGCTTTCAGGTATGATGTGTGAGTGATTGTTTATACAGCTCTCCATGCATGTACATGCACCTCACCTATTTGAGTGATTACCATCATGGCGTTTATTGTGTTTTCGAGTTAATGGAAATTATGAGACGTCACTTACTTGAAAAAATGGACGACATACCTCGGTCTCAAGGGCTTATCATCCAAGAAGGTTTCACAAAGGCACGTCGGCCACCCCGGGGGGGAGGGGCTGCTTCGTACATCATGCCGATGAGGTGTGCGGCTTAAATCAAGAACACGGAGCTCAGTGGAAATCTGTGTGACTTGTCTGACGAAAGGATCTCTGTGTCCCACCCTTGTTGGGATAAGTGTGCAAATATTGACTGTGCTGACAATGAAATGCACCATTTAAAAAAAAAAAAACATTTTCCAACATACTTCCCTCGAATATCTGAAATCTGCTTGTTGCACACTCCTGGGTAATGTTTTGTTGCTCAACCACCAGAAATGGTGGAAGGAGAAACCAAAGCCAAGAGCAACAAGCAGCCATTATGAGATTTCTCTCTCGGTGGAAAATGAATAGGTTCCTCTCCTTGCATCCTGCCCAGCTTTTAAATCGTCTGTATTCTGTGTATTTTTTTTAAAAAAAAAGTACACAGCTTTCTTTTGCTGTAATAACAGAAAAGCTGCTATTAACGTGGAGGAGAAGAGTTTTAGGATGCTCTGATGGAGTTGTCCATCAGCGGGGCTTCGTTTTCGGCCTAAATTATAAGAAAAATAACTCGTATTTATTCTCTTATAACGCCATATTTGTTTTTATATCATACTTGGTTGCACAAATTCACATTTGATTGGTGATTCAAATTTAGTTCAGCTGTTCAAAAATAAGTAGACACTAAAATGTCTAAACATTATTGCTGTGTAATACTGTACAGAGTGTTCCTTCTGTAGATTTACTACAAAAACTATTTTTAAAAAGTGCCTTTATATAGGTCTGTGTGATGCACTCAGATTTTAAACCATAAACTGTTCATGAAAATTGAAAATAAAGACAATAACTTGTGTTTCGGTTTGTTTTTCGTTTGCATGTGTGCATCAACATTATGTCCAGAAGAAAAATAGCTCAAACTACAGCAGCCGTGCATTCGTTGTTCTACAGGTATAGGTCCACCGGGGGGCGCTACTAGACAAGATTATCCTGCAGGTTTCACCTGTTGTTCTCTAGTTGGGATTATTTTGCATAAACAACATGCTGTGCATCTGAATGTATACTAATAGGAGTTGTTGCCTATGTTAATCATATAAAAATGGACTTAAGCAGCATTTTCTGTTATCATTTTCATTTGATGTTAGTCACGTGTTTACCTAAAATCATTACCAGAGGCAAAGCGAATTTGATTAGAATACACAGATGAAAACTCATTTTCCCCAAGAAATGCTTTCTCTTGAATATTGCTTACAAAACTGGATGAATCGAATGTTTAAAAACAAAGTTCTACACAATTAATATTGTCTTCTAAACCAATCAAGCGAAAACTGATTATTTTTTCACCGATGACGCGTTGTTCTGCAGTTGTTACAGTGTAAACACCATTCAAAAGTCTCACCATTACATAGGCCATTGATCAACAAAAGTAATAACTGATGACCTAGTTTATAAAGTTGTAATATTTCGATATTAACATGAGTGGGGTCTTTGTAAATGATGAGTAGCAGCTGATAAAAGTTGGCAAAGTGGCGAAATATTGCGGACCTGAGGCCTGGTTCAAACACTTCTCAGTCGTTTCACTGCTCACAGCTACTCCAGCACACAAAAGTTGAAGAGAGGGCGACACTCAAACGCGCATTAGGAATTTCACCCAACTCTCTGCCTATTGTCATAACAATGCACTTGCGCGCATTGCTCACCCGGTCAGTGGCACTTCCTAAATCTCCATGAGAAAAAAAGCCCCCCCTCTCGAGAAAGCGTCCCAAAGGGAGAACACAGCAGGTTTATGGTAATAAGTCTGAGGAGAAGGAGGAGGAGGAGGAGGAGGCGGAGGAGAGCCACGGAGCCATTTTGTACTCATTTCAAACTCAGTGTGGGTTAACGCAGCCGCTGCGCGCCGTGGATACGCTGACACTATGGATACCGAGCGTCTTTTCCCACTTTAAAACTTCGCGATGAGGGATAAAACTAAGACGCGCTGCTGGGAGAGGGAGAGTTAATGCTTTTGCGAAGGACTTTCGGTGAAGTTGAATGGGATTCGGCAGGTTTACAAGCATGGAGCGACCGATGTGTTGGATTTGGGTTTGTGTCCTGTTCACAGTGCCGCTTGCGGGATGTTTGGAGATGCACCTTTCGGAGACTTTACAACCCGGGAGCGTTCTGGCCAACCTGTCTCTCGGACCTGGGTGGACGTACAAACTTGACAGAACTTTATCCCCCGGATTCATCCAGAGCTTTTTCCAAGTTGATGAGCGCGGAGGGGTGATCACTCTGTCCCGCAGAGTTGACTGCGCGCACGCACGG
Organism: Mugil cephalus; assembly: GCF_022458985.1. Taxonomy (NCBI): domain Eukaryota; kingdom Metazoa; phylum Chordata; class Actinopteri; order Mugiliformes; family Mugilidae; genus Mugil; species Mugil cephalus. The sequence goes on along the minus strand of NC_061791.1, from coordinate 13,595,132 downwards.
AGGAACCCGGCGCCTGTTTATTTCAGAACAGGTTCCTCGTTGTCCGGGGACGTTATTCTGACGCACTTTAATGTGTTTGTCCACGGCCAGGACTGTTTCATTAAGTACAAGAGAAAGAAAGCGTCGGGGGTGGCAGACATTGACATTAAACACCTCACAAAACTGGATACATCTTCCTGCTTACCTGCAGGTAAATTGCTTTTGAATGTAACAGAACTTTTGCCTCCCCTTACGCGGAACGTTGCCTTTTTGGACACGGAATGTCTCGGGAAAGACCTTGCTGCAGTGTTCAGGCACGGGGATTTATTCCTGGCCAAACACTCATGTCTCCAGCAGCACAGGGGACAGCCCGAGGTGATTATGCACTGCGCGTTGCACAGCTCTCCAGGCAGCCAGCCCTCTGTGCGGCTGAGTTTGACGCTGGTGAGAGCGTCTACACACCACGAGTCCACATCAGAGACCCCCATGAGAAACTCTGGCACGTTGATGCGCAGAGGGAAACGACAGGCAAACGCAGCCCCTCAGTTCCAGCTCCCCAACTACCAGGTGTCCGTGCCGGAGAACGAGCCGTCAGGCACGCGGGTTATCACCCTAAAAGCCACTGACCCAGATGAAGGAGAGGGAGGCAGGCTGGAGTACAGCATGGAAGCCTTGTTTGACAGGAGGTCTGATGACTTTTTCAGCATCGACTCTCAGACTGGAACCATATCAACTGTCCAGGCGCTAGACAGAGAAGTGAAAGACACCCATCTTTTCAAAGTTACTGTAACTGACAATGGCACTCCGAAGAAATCTGCTGCTTCTTACCTCACTGTCACTGTGAGTGACACCAATGACCACAGCCCGGTGTTTGAGAAAAACGAATACCGTGTTAAAATCCGGGAGAATGTAGAAGTGGGCTATGAGGTGATGACAATCCGGGCCACTGATGGTGACGCCCCCTCCAATGCCAACATGATCTATAAAATTGTGAACGACGAACGTGCTAATTCTGTGTTTGAGATCGACCCCAGGAACGGATTGGTGCGGATCAGAGAGCGGCCTGACAGGGAGACCCAGGCCCAGTACCAGCTCCTAGTTGAGGCCAACGATCAGGGCAAAGACCCGGGCCCCCGCAGCGCCACCGCTACTGTTAATATCTCTGTGGAGGATGAAAACGACAACGTCCCACAGTTCAGTAAAAAGAGGTATGTCGTTAAGATCCCGGAAAATGTGGCAGTCAGTACAAAAGTCATCCAGGTGGAAGCGACAGACAGAGATGAGGGAAACAATGCCAAAGTTCACTACAGCATCATCAGTGGCAATGTTAAAGGACAGTTCTACATTCACTCCCCCACTGGTGTGATTGATGTCATCAATCCACTGGACTATGAAATGTTCCGGGAGTATAATTTGAGAATTAAGGCACAGGACGGTGGCAGACCTCCGCTCATAAATGGCACAGGGATGGTGGTGGTGCAAGTGTTGGACATCAACGACAATGCACCCATGTTTGTCAGCACGCCTTTCCAGGCCACCGTGTTGGAAAATGTTGCCATCGGTTACTCTGTGATCCACATTCAAGCCATTGATGGTGATTCAGGAGAAAACGCCCGTCTGGAATACCGACTTACTGGCACCACCCCTGGATTTCCATTTACCATCAACAATGGCACAGGCTGGGTTACAGTGAATGAAGAACTGGACAGAGAAACCACCGACTTCTACACGTTTGGTGTGGAGGCAAGAGATCATGGAGTACCTGTGATGTCCTCTTCCGCCAGCGTCAGCATCACAGTGCTGGATGTGAACGACAACGTGCCCACATTCACAGAGAAGACCTACTCGCTTAAGATCAATGAAGATGCTGTTGTGGGGACCAGCGTGCTGACAGTCACGGCTGTAGATAGAGACATCAACAGTGTGGTGACATATCAGATCTCCAGTGGGAACACCAGGAACCGCTTTGCCATCACTAGCCAGAGTGGCGGCGGCCTCATCACCTTAGCCTTTCCCTTGGACTACAAGCAGGAACGCCAGTATGTGCTGACAGTTACTGCCAGCGATGGAACGCGCTACGACACCGCTCAGGTGTTCATCAATGTCACGGATGCCAACACCCATCGGCCCATCATCCAGAACGCAAACCACCGGGTAATGCTGACTGAAGGAAAACCAGTGGGCTCCGTTGTAGTGGTGATCACTGCGACAGATGAGGACACGGGAGAAAATGCTCGCATCACGTACATAATGGAGGACAATGTTCCCCAGTTTAAAATTGACCCGGATACTGGAGTCATCACAACACAAATGGAGATCGACTATGAAGACCAGGCCTCCTACACGTTAGCCATCATTGCCAGAGACAACGGAATCCCTCAGAAGTCTGATACCACTTATGTGGACATTGCCATCGAGGATGCAAATGATAATGCTCCTCAGTTCTCCAGAGACATGTACCAAGGGACTGTATTTGAAGATGCACCTGTCTACACGAGCGTACTTTATATTTCTGCTTCAGATAGGGATTTTGGCTCCAACGGCAGGGTAAGCTACACATTTCAAGGTGGCGATGATGGCGATGGAGACTTTTATATTGAGCCATACTCTGGTATCATCAGAACTGCTCGAAAACTGGACCGGGAGAACGTTGCTGTTTATAATCTGAAAGCCTTCGCTGTGGATAAAGGAGTTCCGCCTTTGAAAGCAGGTGTTTCTGTTCAGATTGTAGTCCAGGACATAAATGACAATGCTCCAGTGTTTAAGGAGGATGAGCTTTATATCGAGGTGTTGGAGAACAGCCCGGTCGGGTCCGTCGTTGCCCAGATCACTGCCACCGATCCCGATGAGGGCACCAATGCTCAGATCATGTACCAGATTGTGGAAGGGAATATACCAGAGGTTTTCCAGCTGGACATCTTTAATGGCGACCTCACTGCACTCACAGACCTGGATTATGAAGCCAAAACCGAGTATGTCATAGTGGTCCAGGCCACATCAGCTCCACTAGTAAGCCGGGCCACCGTCCACATCCGCCTGAAAGACGTGAATGACAACGAACCGGTGTTGCAGGACTTTGAGATTATATTTAATAACTACGTCACCAACAAGTCCAACAGTTTTCCATCTGGAATAATAGGAAAGGTACCAGCTCACGACCCGGATGTTATGGATAAGCTACGGTACAAGTTTGAATCTGGAAATGAACTAAATCTTCTGCTGCTGAATGAAAACACCGGGGATTTGAGGTTGAGCAGGGACCTGGATAACGACAGAGCACTGGAAGCACCCATGACCATCTCTGTCTCAGGTAATTAACTTCGCATTTCTCAACCCCTTCCTTCTGTGTGAAATTCCTGCTGTGTGACTTGATGAAATGTGTGGAAAGGTGGAAATTTGAGTCGCCGCATGTGATGTAGCATCTCACTGAATCGGGGCAGATTTTTTTTGTGTTGTTGTTGAGTACAGACAGAGGCAAGTTACAGCTGTGGCGCTGACTGTGTGATCAGTTAAGTGTTTGCTTCAGGCTCTGTGTAGGATCCGGTTGTGCTGCTTTTCATGCCATTTGGCTGATAAACGTATTGTGAGCGAGTGGTTGGTTCGGGTCGTAAAAAGCCGCTATTAGCAGGGTACCCACATAACTGAGCTGCTGCGTTGTTGCAGTTATGTGGGCTTCGGTCAAAAGTCAGAACACACACATGCATGGAGGGCGCGTAGATGTACGCTAATGATTCCCCTCCCTCAGAGCTTTTACAAGCTGAACTCTTTGAAGTGCATGGGCTGAACATTTTTGGCCTTCTGTAGGTGTGCTGCAGGGAGGTGGATGAACATCTTGTGGCAAGATGTTTCCCACAATTTTTACAGTAGCGCTTCTTTTTTTTCTTTTTTTTTTTTTTTACAGTTTGTATGACATTGATTTGAATAAAAGACAGTTTTGGAGAGGGTTTTGAATTTGAACTGCATGGTGATGTTTAACGTACAGGTTATTATTTTTTTCCCAAGACACAAGCAGACTTTGCTCTTTAAAGTTAAAGATTAGGCAAATGCAAACACGTAGAAATTTACACCCTTACTGGCACTACATGCACATACACTTTGTAAGAAATCCCTTTGACATTAATCAGTCAGGATAACTCTAATGTCCCGAAAGAATAACTATCCTGTTACACATTGACAGCTGGTCGCTCAACCCTGTCTGTCCTTCTTTCTCTTTTGTATCCCCCTCTTTTTCCCTATTTTCTGTGTTGAACTCCCGAAATAGTTTAAATCCTAAAATGGGCAAATAGCCAAAGATCAGTTGTGTGTCTCTCTTTCCATGTCACCGTATCTCCAAAGTAAAGAATTCCAGCGTATGCCATGTAGTCGTTAAATACAAATGAGTTGTTAGTGTTAATTTCTCGCCACTGTGACATACCTTGGTTCATCTGGCGGTGGGAGCTTTTCACCAGATGTCCCCTCATTTTTCTCTACCAGTATTTTTGCTGAAGGACTCGCACCTCGTCTTTGTGTCGGACAAAGAGCAGAGTGTCCCTTTCTAAGTGCTTTACGGCCGCTGTGGACGTCCTGCTGAGCATCCGAGGGGCCAGCGTCTCATCACAATAGTTCTAGGACTTATAGCCCTTATTAGCTGCCTCAGCGTCCGTGCTTGTCAATAACAGCCGATGAGTCTAGGTGTATCCTTGACAACAGTGACCTCGTGATGGTCCCAGTGGGGGCTGTGCCTCTTCATTAGTTGTATTCCCTGTGTGCGCGCGACCATAAATATATATGAGCATGTGTTTCATGCACACTTAAGCAGATCCACACACTCTCGCCATAGAATAGCTCCAAATCCCTCTATTTTGATGGCTCCCCTCGACGTCAAGTGTTGGGTAACCATTACCGTTGATGTCATGACCTTTCAACCTTAGGGTCTTGGGAGAGGAAGGCCCGAGGGGATTGGAAGGCTATCATCATCTCAACAAGCACTAAGAGACAAGAAACTCCATTGGATTCAGTTCCAAGCGGCTCACCTGAGGCCGTGTGTTCTTCATGGAGTTTTTTTATCCAGTTGATGTTTGGTTAGTGTTTAAGCTTCTATCTCTGTGCGAAGGAGACATATTCACACTTTCACTGAATTGGATTAATTTATATCCTTCCTTGTTGAGCTTGGAGCCAATTCAAATTGGATTTCTGACCGTTATTATTCTTAAAACTAACTTATGTGTTACATGTGACAACATCTAAATTGAGCTACACATACTTTCGGTTTGGGTTTCTCTTATAGCAGCGGCCTCACATGATCGTTATCAGCTCATTATGTCTGCTTTCATCGTCACCGACATCCTCAGTCCATGAGGAATTAGACTAATCAGAGTGCATTAGCTCTCATTACCTGCTTGTCTCCATTTACCTCATTTTTGTTTATCCCTGACCAGCTGAACAAAAGCCTATTGACTGATGTATTAAGGAGAGCTCTGAGTGTTGTATGGAGAGGGCCAACAGCAAAAAGAGATGAAGATGTGGCTGCTTGTCACAGGGGCTTTTTCTTTCCTTATCTTCCTGATAAATTCTCGCTGTGCAGTGACTTCGCAGGTGCTTCCATTCTGGAAAACAGAACGCCTGAGAATGTTTCTGGAGCCCTGTGTTGAAGCAACAGACCGCCCTGATAACTCCTCGGAGATACACTCGCTTAACTCACTCTTGTAGCCACAACACTGATCCATCTGTCCTCGTTCTCGCTTCTTGTACTTGTGTGTGTGTGAATACGAGGGTATCGCTCTGCGGTTCAATAGCTGAGGGCTATGTGTTCTCTTGGTAAGAGCTCTTATCTTAGTTTGTCAAATTTCACTAAAAACCTTTCGGGTTTTCTTTCTGTTCTCTAAAAGATTTGTATCTGGCCGTTTCTGACTGTCACAAAGGCAGAGTTGTGCAGCATTTGAGTGTGCGCCGTTTTCTCTGTGTTGTCCTGTATAACTCAATCATATGTTAGAGTTTAATATATCAGAGCCATATCCAGCCAGTGACAGGCGAGTGATTACCTATGAATCAAAACAAACTTTGATTCGTAAGAACGAGCTGGTTGATTGCCAGAACTGACAGCTATCTAAGCTCCAGCGTCACAAATCTTGATAGTAAGAGGTTTTCTAAAGGGCTTGATTTATATCTTTCATGACAGACTCTTGACCTCGATAGACGTCTAAATTTGTCCCAATGCAAAGACCAATTTGAGCTGATGTGGTTTGTTGCTATTACTTGTATGCCATTGGCTTGTCCTACATCCAATCAGAGCCATTTTGTTGAAAAAAAAAGTCACCTGCACTCAGATGTCTAGCATGACTATGTCGCTGTTCCTTTCCATCACGTATGTTACAGAATTAAACCTGATAATTTGATTGTTCCGGCAGATTGCGTCATTAACGCAATCAGTTTCCAACTGACCCACTCCAGACCACCGCCTTGTTTAGTCTAGCTTCCAGGCTAAGGAAGTCGACGCGAAACCAGCTCCCCTTGATTGGTTTTGTATATCTTTCATTCGGTCTCTTATGGGGTAAAGAGGACATTAATCACTAGTCTTACCAGGATCATTGTCTTTGCTTAAAGCAAATATTCTGAGATGTGAAAGACAGGAGTGGTTTTTTTTTTCATTCCAGGAAGTGTCTACCGGATAGGTGGGGTTTACAACCGCTAATGTTAAAGCTTGCATGAACAAGCTATAGGCGGAGCTGTGCTGAATTATTCACCGATGCAGCAGAGCAGATTGTTACTTAAACGATTACGAATGATTGATGCTAAATCGTCTTTTTCCACCCCGAGCTCTGATCTCATCTTCCTTACCTTTGGTGAGCCGGATGGCATGACGCTACATGCACTCACACAACCCCGCCCCTTCCTCCTACAACCCCCCGCCCCACCGTGCTTTCCCTCTTTTTTCCCCCATGGGGCTGTTGCTTAGCTTCCCTGCCTTGGGTTTGGCTCCTAATCCCGATTGAGGAGTTGCATAGCTCAGCTTTTTTACATTTCTGTTCTCGTCCACCCGCCCCCTCCGAGATTCACTTTCTCCCACTCCGTATGAATAATTAGATTTATATTGTGACACAAGAACTGTAGCTCAGGGTTTATTTTAAGCTCGAGCCAAGAGAAAATACAATGTGTTGATTTGTTTGCAGATCTTCCACAGACAGGCCACTTAAAAAGCATTCCTGCGAGAACCACAGCTTTATGATTTATAAGGACAGTCGTAATTGTCCCTTTATTATAAGGCACAGTTACAGTTGTGCAATTCACTGCAGAGTATTGGGTGTGATGCGTTGGCCTCTTGATGAATTGTGTGACTTTTTATTTCGTTCTCTTGAACCGGAACGAGACCGTTCTTCTTTTTCCTCCATCGCTTGTTCCGGTCGTTCAGTTGCTTTCCGATCACGCCATGTCGGACATGATACCACCTATTGGGAAAGACAAATTACTCTCTGTGTGACTCAAGGGACTAACTTGAGCTTCCCGGCAGCCCTCTGCTCCCGTTTTCCCCTCTTTCCTCGAACCGACTCGTGCCTGTATGTCCTGACAAGAAAAACACGACTCCTCACTGGAGCACAGGTGTGGCAGCCATCCACAGACACCGGTGACCTTTCACCTGTGAGATCAAAGCAGGACATGTTTTTTTTTCTTTTTTTTTTTTTTTTACACAGGCACTCAGTGGCGAGAAATGACCCTGCACTGTTTTACACATGACTTGCGACCTCAGGCTGACGGATGGGCCAGACAGAGGGGCGAGTCGCAGAGAAGCCGAGCGCTTCTAAAAGTGAATATCTCTGAGCCAGTAGGGAATGTGCAGCCATTACATTTAATCATAAGTCTACGTAGATGCTGCCCATGTGCTTTAGGCTTGTCTGCAGCAGCTCATATATATGTATGAGTGTGTGAGGCTTGGCATGCTCAGTAACTGATAGTAGGAGATCCCATTCATTCCTAAGATATCACACAGTCCTGCTTTGAAACTCCCCACTTCTCCTTCTGTTTCATTGCCTCTGCCTCTTCTTATACTTCCCTGACGATTATACCTGTTGCACGGCCGTGAGCCAGCAGAGTGTCGCTGCCCCAGCGTACGGTGTTCCCGAGTGGCCATAGACACTTATTAGGTTACTGTCGACACTTCTCTATCTGTCTGGTATGCCTGTCTTGTCTGTCTCTGTAAGCGTCTATTGTCAGCCTGCCCATCCTCGCTTTTATGTCTGTGTTTGCATACTTGGATGCTCTCCGAGCGTCAAGAATGTTATTTAGCCCTCGTGGCTCGGTAGACGTTGGTTTCGGTTACAGAGAATCTATCTGAAGACGAATCCTTGATTGGCCATCGCCTTTTAGACTTCACCTAGGGACCCTGTGGGCTAATCGTTGATCTAGGAGGACACTTTTGCAGTTTGTGCCACTGCAGTTTATCATTTTGTTGGAACGTATTTCAGAGCACACAGCTGTATTGTTAAAGCTTCTTGCATGCCTTCTGCAATCAGACCCCAGCGGACCCTTGTGAACTTGCGGATGCAGAATGTATAATAGTTATAGAGATGCTGCTGTCATATTTTGAGCATATTTTGTGCAGCCCACTCTTAATTCTGTCTCTTCATTGGGAAATGAACTCTCTAGATGAGCAAAACTGAAAGCAGGACCACTTTAATAGTTGTTAGTTCAATCCAAGCAAACACTGAATTGTTAACCTGAATGAATTTTCACCTTTGTTCCCCTTTGTGCAGAGCCCGACTGTTCGTCCCGCCACTTGGCTCTGGGTTCATATTTACAGTAAATACATGGGAGTGATATTAGCTTTCTCATCTAGCTCTGCAAGTGGCTTCTGCACTTTTGTCTTGCGGAATGTAAGTTCTGCGACCCGTCCGCACGTTTGCTGCCTCTATGTCTCTTGCCGAAAACACAACACGATGTCCCTGAGGGTGGCGGAAAAGACAGGGCAGGTCTAATAACGGCGTTCGCATCTCCCCGTCTCCGCTCGCGTGCTCAATGAGCGAGAAAGGAATCACATTCACGCTTAATCTTGTACATCCACGGAGAGCTTTATTGTGTGTGTGCGTTTCTGTGTGGGTATGTGTACCTCCAGGCTGTAGTTTAGAGTTTGAAGTGTAAATACCAGGGGATCAGGAGTGGTCACTGTTCCACTCCACTGATGTCTGAGCGCTCAATTACAGGCTACAGAGAGGAGGGACGCTTAAGGATCTGAGGCCGTGTGCTGGTGCCGGCGTTGGCTGTGAGAAGCAATATGGCCACACACTGACTGTGGGATAAGTTCGACGAAACTCCCAAAGTTTCCCAAAGGGAACAAGTCGCCTTTAATTTGCGTCAAATATGATTATAAACCCCAACTTTGCTTTTGATTTAATTTTATATTATAGCCCTGGTAAGTATGATACATGCACTTTGCATATTTGTGTTTCTAAATCTGTCATTTCAATGCGACCGTTTGCCACTTGAGCCCTCTTGACTCCCGAGATTAGTGTTCTGTTTCCTGCAAGAGACGTCTCCGAGCGGAGTGCTGGTTTCCAGTGGCTGTTGGGTGAGCAAGAAAGCGAGCTGTCTTTCTGTCAGGCAAACGTGTTTTCTGTGCGGATTTCAAAGAGGGGTTGTTTGCTTGCAAACACCTACAGCGCGCCTGAGGATCTGGTGAAACGGTGCATTCCCTTTTTGTTACAAACACACACACACACACACACACAAGGCAGGGTTATCTCTTATTTACATGCTGGAGGACGGTGATTTCACCACTCAAACTCCAACAGGTTTTGAGTGGTGGTGGTGGTGGTGGGGGTGTTGTCTTTGATTGTAACCGGACACACCTCTCTCATCCCTTTTCATTCTCCCTAACCCAGACAAACACAATACCCTTCTTTGTCTCTCTCACCGGGGAGCCAGGGGGAAGCTTCGCAGCGCGCCAACGGCTCACGAGGGTGACATTACATGCGTCATGATGTGCGATGACCAGCTGCTGGAATGTTAAGTGGTGGTGGCGGTGGGCGGGGGCTGAGGGGGGGCGTACGTTGCGTTCGCTGCTGTGACGGTTAAGTGGTGGTGGCGGTGGGCGGGGCATGCTGAGGGCCGCTGTACTATTGTGGCTCGTTCAATTTGTGGGTGTATTGCTGATGTGTAGGACCGCAGGTGAACTGAGAGGATCTAAAGGTGCAATAACAAAGACGCACCTTTCGCTAATTTCAGTTTCTCTGCTTGGCTTTGTTGGTTCTGTATCTCTCTCGCATAGATTGGGCTGGTTGCCAATCTGTGTGATGACTGATGTTAGGACTCCATACGTGACTGTGAGGCTTGCATACAGAGACGTGCATTCAATTTTCTGCCAATGTACTACAACAAAACTCATGTGACTGCCTTTAGCTTTTGCTCTTTAAGACCAATTACAAGTAATTATGAGTGAATTGTAAACATATATACCAGTCTACTCTCTATTTATGGTTTTAATGAATGAATGAATGCATGGAGATTACTTGAATGGTTGCTTCTTGGAGGTTACTTCAGACTTTACCCTGAGGTGTCCAGACCACTCTTCACTTCAAACTGAAGGCCAAAAGAAACCAATTTTTCTGACGAGGTCCTTACAATGATGGACAGCCTGCCTGAGGAGCTACTTAAGTGTACCCGACTTAAAACCACAGCTTCCAGTAATTGAAGTGCCCCTTGGTCTGCAGTAGAAAGACAACAGTAGCTGTTAGCAGAATGATAATTTGCCTCCTAAGACACAAAAATATTTATTGTAACCTTCATTTTCCATAAATGAGTGAGAAGCCTCCCAGTTGGTTCTAAAGTCACATTTTATTTTTTTTTTCCAGGAACTTAAGAAACTGAATGACCTCAAAAGCTCTCTGCAGGCTTGTTGGTTGTCTGTGTTTTTACTGCAGAGAACCACAAAGATAGGCCAGCCTGGTCTGCTGATGAATGAACAAAACAACAGCTGTGACAGACGGGTGTCATTATTTGTTTGGCACAACAACAACCATGGAGAAAATTCAAACTATGCTGCTGCTGATTGTGATTTTCTCCTTTGAAAGTTAGTGCATTAAAAGAGCTGTGGTGGAGTCTTGCAAGCCCCGCCACAAATTCCTGTACTTTTGAAAAGTATTACTCCGCAAGCAGGGACTTTTTTTCCCCTCCAAAACTAAATTTAGACCATGGTTCCTGCTGTGAGAACCTACTGAGTACCTTCAGATTTCTAGTTCCTTGGAAATGTTCCTGCAGTAGACACTTAAACCACTTAATGTGTGGTTAATGTGCGTCAGTTTGATTGGTTAACTTGGTAGAAGCATATTTCCACTTAATATTCCCAGCTGCTTCTCCGTCTTTGCACTTTTCGAATCAATTATTTTAATACAGATGGAACACAATGATGAAAGGTTAACTGAGGAGGTTCGGAAACACAAACATTTGCACGACTAATTTCTGACAAGATTTCGGCATAAGTTTCCGTCGCCATTGTTGAAAGTGAAACAGGAAGTAGAATTTTTTTTATCTTACTGCCAAAGTTTAGGCAAAGTTGTGAGGTTAGAAAGAAAGAATGTGCGCAAACTTAAAATGTCAAATACATTCAACACAAGCCCTCGTCCTCCCTACACCTTTACTTCTGCTGGCGTCAGATCAGTGTATTGCCGAGGAACGTGTCGTGCTCCATGCGTAATAGCCCTACTTGCGGCATTTTCGGCTGCACTCGTCAAAGCTGTTAAGACTTGGCAGTGGCGCTGACAATGCAGGTATTAGGATGAAATGTCAAACGGCTTAAATGGATTGAGTTCACTGGCACAAACAGACCTAATATCTGTTCACCATTAAAGTCCCATTGCTTAGTCTGGTGGTGAACAAAAACATGCCCTTATGCAGAAACTCAATCCCAAAAGATAACCTAACTGACAAACAACTCTGTCTTCATACAAAACATAACAATAAAACATATGTTAGAACAGTATTTCAAGCTGTTTGAGGAATCAATCCAGGTTTAAATTATAAAATGTCTTTTGCATCACAGCTTGATGAAAACGTTTTTCTCGATAGCTTTGCTGAAATCAGACCCCTATCTCATAATTGCCCTGTCTGAAAAACTGATTGGGGTTTAATGCTGATCCCAGAGTGTTGATGTTGGACCGAACTGAAGGGCTCCATGTCAGATTGTGCTCATCGAGGTGTCAACTTCAGTCGTTTCCCCTTCAGCCATAGAAGAAGAAGCCGGTGATGGTGACAGGTGTAATCATGACAGTTAATACCTTGTGTGTGGACTAGTTGATGCACGCTTGGATTTCAACTTGTTGCTCTTTTTTTTTTCTGTCTCACCGCCCGTCAGAGCCTTAGCTGTCGTTGACACATTTACGTGCTTGTTTAGTTTCTCTTTGTAGTTGTTGGCGGCGTGATAAACAGCCGTGCTAGCAATTGAATTCGAAAGTCACAAGGCACATTCGTGTCCTAGCCACAATAAACTGGAATGACTAGCTTGCTGACATCAAGCATCAGGTCACAGTTTCACTTTGTCCCATGTGCGTCTGTTAGCTTCAGCTAATTCCAAGTCAAATGTTAGCATGCCAACAGTAAAGTAGTGTACAGTGTAAGCACGTTTGCTAAATACTGGCATGGTAGCATTGTCAACTTGAGTATGTTAGCATTTAGCAGGAGATGGGAAGAGTTTTGCCAAGCCAAATAAATTACAGCCTGTAGTGAACTCTTGGGGCATAATTCACCATAATTGGTGGTTTGGTATAAAGTGCCTCTACGATTTCTGCAACCGCAAAAACAAGATACGAAGCGGCTGCATTGTTAAAAGATTTGCACAGCTAAGGCAGGATTCTCTGTGTCTTAGGTTGTCTTTTTAGATTTTGCTCATAGGCCCTTCAATGGCCCGGTTGTTTACTGGCATGAGGGGATTTGAACCCTGACTCAGAGCGAAAGCCGATGCCTTGCCCCAGTGTGTCAGTCACAGCTGTCTTCATTGGTGTCAGCTTACGGCCTCCTGACAGCCTGTGTTGTGCTCTGACGGTACCTGTCTGCTGTCAGGTTTGAGCAGAAAACCACACGTTCACACGCACTGAAGGAACCGAACGTTGGAATCGATTGGCGTCCAAATCCGACTGACGGTGATTCGTTCGCGCACACGTAGAAGTCAGACCACCGTCAGCGCCTTATGCTTTAATTTAGTGGCGTATTTCATGTGGTTGTAGGCGCGTTGCACCCTGGATCCCACAGATGGGGCGGCCCAGGCCTCTGTTATCCTTTCAAAGTAACATTCTAAGACGTGCGGATTGAAGCTTTATACATTTTCCTTCAGCCCTCCGGGGCTCGTCTTGACAGAAAGCGAGGAACACCACTCCAGAAATGCAGACAGAGGGACCTCCGAGGTATATAGGGTATGCTCCTCTTCCTTTTGATAGGATGTCAAGGTGCTCCTTTGAACTGACACATCCTCCTGTTACCTTTTGGATAGAGTGACTCACGCACATACTCGATAGCGCGTCTTCAAACTGTACACAGACACACACACATATGCCCTCGTGTCACACACCATCCAGATCACGCGGCCGCCGTGGACTTTTCAGCATTTCAGCCGAGAGACCTCCTCCCCTGGAGTGTTGAGGCCAGATTTCACACAAAGATCCCTTCCACCTTTGATAATGGTTCACAAAAACTGCCTCGCCCTCCCAAATTGTCTTCAGTTACATGCGTATCAAAGTCAATGTTGTTTTATCCTCCAGGAACAGTTTGTACACAGCAGATAACTTTAGAAATGCCGAGTTAAAGCCGGCTAGGATGCATTTCTATATCGTCTTTATTCGGAATACATCAAGCTTTTGTTGTTGCGCCAGTCGTGTTATGCCTCTTTTTATACATGTTTGCCTCTAATTACACCTATCACCAGTGTGTCCTCTGGCGTTGTGTGCGTATGCTAAAAATATACTCAGAGATTCTCAAAAAAACAACTCAGAGACTACAAATAATCAAAGCAGCATGATTCCCTGCTATTTACATTTCTTTATGGTAGCGCAAATTGAAAGATGTGGAAGTGAAATAATCATTCCACTTTCATGGATATTTTGGATACGGCGAATTTTGATTTTACTGATAGAGAGTGGGATCCCAACTCGTGTGAATTGTGGTTGAGCTGACGGCCATATTGGTGTTGCAGTGTGTGTTGTATGAAACAAAATGTAACTTAATTCCTTTAGTGGTGTGATAAAAAAACCTAAATGGGATTCTGCCATCTTCATTAAATGACTGTATCTTTCTTGATTTGCGGGTCCTATTTTAAGTTGTCAAAAAACCATATGTGTTATTCTCAATAGTCTAAAAACATTACTGGTTTCTTGCCATTGTCGTCTGCTGTAGGCCGGTGCCGGGTGTTTGCCAATCTCTATAAACTTTCAGTTTTTAAATATAAAAATGAAAGAGATGACTTCTATTTTTCACGCTAATGTGTTTTAAAAGGACTCCTGACACTCATTCTCAACATTCTTTTTTTTTGTATAGGTGACTGTACAATGACAATAAAGCCTAGCTTATCTTATCTTATGACACCTATGTTCTGGAGCACAACTAGAAACCACAATGCCTCTCTCTATCTCTCTACATCCCATGTGATGTTTGAAAATAACATGCGTGCTGCTGTCTATCTTCTGCCGGCCTTTATCAAATTACATCTTGGCTTACAGTGAATAGCTGTTTATCTGTGTGTGCGTTTGTGTGTGTAGCACTGTGGGTGATAACAAAAAATGCCCTTACATCAAGTTAATGCCAGGTATCAGCTCCCACTCCTTCCCTGGTGTCTCTTACGTGATAAGACCTGGAAGAAGGAGACTTACTGACGGTCACTTGACGTCTCCCTTCCTTCCTTCCCTTCTGATCCCACTGAGCTGAGCGCGACACCCTGCAACACAGTGGGAAGATAGCCGGCACTACCTCTACTCTTTCTACTCCAGGCCTTTTGCCAACTCCTAACCCTCCTAGAGTGCTGTTGGGAGACTGATGGCGGCACTCACTGTCTGACCACAGACACTCATGCCAGTACACTGATAGGCGGCTTAGCGCCCTGCACTCTGCTCTGCACCTTCTAAAATACTGTCTGCATTGATTTCCAAGTCTATAATGTAGCCAACATTTCTTAATAGACTCATCATAGAGCTTCAGTGCGTCTAGATCAGCTACTCTCACCTCTAATTGCAGTAAGCAGGTAGACCAGCAGAAGTCGTTTTTAAGAAGAAATTGTAGCTCAGTTGTGCAGGTTTGAGGGTATTTTTAGCTCTCGGGTTTTAGACAAAAATGACATTAAGGAAGGATCATGTTTGTTTTGAACTGTAGAACATTGTGCATAGCCCATCCTCAGCTTTCTGTCAGGCCTGTGAGGCAGTGCAGGTCCAAAGTTCTTGACCCCTGGTTATGGTCATTTGGCCTTTGACCCCCCAAAACAAAATACAGGCCATAGACTGTAGCAGCCGCGGGCTCATTGGCTCTAAACTGTGCTTTTATCTAACGAAGCCCCCACTTACTGCGGGGTCATCTGGACTGTCTCTTAGCCTTACCTTCTGGTGTGCCAGATAATGTCAGCCTCTCTTGGGAAACATTGGAAAATGACACAAGCCGTTTGCAGATAAGTAATAAATGACATTGCTGCTTTCGTCTGTCCTTTAGATTTATGGCTTTGCCGCACATTGGCTTCTGTTTGCGTGTATGCCATTGATTCACAGCTCTCGAGGCTTGCGTTTCCCCGTTCAAACAACACAGCCATTGATTCCCTAGATAACCACAATGTTGCACAATACATCCACTTAATTGTCTACTGCGCTGTTACGTGAAACAGCACTTGACAGTCAGATACTTAGTCATAATTTCTTATTGCAAATGCTTCCCGCAATCGTTTCACATTTGGATTCAAACTGCTCAAGAAAACAGTTAATGGTTTAAGCAAAACAATCATCTACATGTCAGAATAATGATTTACTGCCTTAGGAGGAAATTCTGGTTTGCGGTTGTTTTCTTTTAACTAAGCAGGCTACAGCAGATAAAGCCGGTGAAGCCAAACCAGGTAGAGAATTCACATTTCAGGCTGAGGTGACCACACCCAAGTGTTGAGACAAAACAAGAGTTCACAGATCCGGCATTCAGGAATCTGACCTGCATTTGCATTTTATCTTCCTGTACACAATCATCCGTGTGTGCCCTTGCTTAGTTTTACCGTCTCACAAGTGCGGGATGCGTGTGTCTTTAAATGCTGATTGCCTCTCAACAGTGAGTTCAGACCCCAGGAGCATTGTGTCAGAGGCGTGAAGTGATTGTCTCGACGTGCTGTGATTCACACAGGTTATAATGGAATTGCAGGACAAGACATTTGAATGGGGACTTAAAAGATTCAATGGGAACCTTTCAGTGCCGGGATCAGAGTTGATCTGAGACGCCAGCAGAATGTTTCTTGCGTGTTCCTTATGTAATATACATAATACTTTGTGTATCCAGCCAATTTCGGCTGATAATAATGTGATCATAATTTTAATTGTTTCTTGATGATGGGATCAATCTACACAAATCCTCAGTTGAGTGAGCCACCCTGTGATTTAAGGGCTTGACGCTGAGGGTTTGTTCCTTTTTTGAAAGGTTGTTGCTGTTTGATGTTTGTTTCCTCAGCCATACATGTGTTTCCTCATGACTGAAGGGGCGTAAAACAGTGACACACAGGACCCCCCTTTAAGTCCAACCATGTGAGAGATGTGAGGAATGAGTTGGTTCAGTTCCAGAGTCCATTGCTTAGGGTTTCCTTACTATGAGTTGGGGCTGACAGCTGTCTCTCCTTGTCTGGTTTACTGCTTCTCGCTGCTGCCCTCAGACACATTAATCACCAGAGCTATTCACATACACAGCTTATAGAGTAGCAGCCCACTCGACACTGACTACTGACACGTTAGGCATCAAATTTTCGGCATGCATAAAATGTATTGGGAGAGAAATTAATTTTGCTTTTAACAGAAGCCTTCTTGAGTGAACAGTAGAGGCCATACCTTGGTCCATTTACTAGCAGTCTTAAAGCCCAGACACATCAAACCGGCAGAACAGAAACTGCTGGCAAACAAGGTCGACTGTATCTTCTTCTGCTGTCGCCTCTGTCTGGACGACACAATGGCCACGCTGCATTGTCTTTCAAAAGCGCAGTTCAGACTAGCTAGGTCTAGCCAGAAGGAGCTAAAACCTTTTGTAACAAAGCTGGCCTTTCCTGAGTTCTGCTAATCAATTGGTCTACAGTTTATTCTTGATGTCCTTCTGACAATATGTATTTGGATGTCCCGATTATTTGGAAAATGAGATGTGTGCCCTCTTAGCTTGTCACTTGCCTACTTTCCAGTTCTCTTCTTGGACGGCGGATGGTTCGCCAACCGGAACATTTCCACCAACATGCTTTGCCACAGATTTAACTTGCTGAATTGGCTAAAAAGTTGATTTCAGAGGTTCAACTAGTAACAAAAGTGCAGATAGCACCACCAAAACTAGGATCTCTAGACGCCCATTGAATGTCCGGGGCAGGCAAGTGGTCATGGTCTTTACGGCTTCTCAGTTTGACTCCTCTTACTGGTAGAAATTATTCCTTGATTTAATCGAATAAGCAGTCTCTGTCTTAACAGACAATAATAATTATAACTACTCCTGAAAGGTCATATCAATAGGTTGATCACCGAAACTTGTAAAGTTGGGACATTTCAGGTTAAAGAGTACGTAGCTGTGAAATCAGATTGGCTGTCCATGTTTGATGACTGTGACTATTTAGCCGCCAAAGTAAAGTATCCAACTAATCACACCGAATTTTTGTGATTGTTCAGCTTTCCAGAAAATGAATGGATTTCCTGTGACTTGTGTTTGAGTTGCTTGCAGTGCAACCGCACTTTGTGCTCTTATTTACACTGTGAGGTGTGCTTGAAGGTTGAGGAAGGCATGTCGAAACAAACTTAGCATTTCCCCCCATGCCTTGTTTCCCTGCGCGCACCCTCCACGCGCATTCTGCATAAAAACACACACTCAAGGACCATCTGCGATGTGCCTCTCCTGAGCGATGATGTGTACTTTAAGTGCTGAGGTCACACCGATATGTGTCACGGCCTGCCAGCCTTGTGAGCCAGTATCCATAAAGTAAGAGAGGGAAGCTGTGGTTAGTTGTTGTGGTTTTGCTTTAGGCTGAATTCGGTTTACATCTGCAACACACATATGCATGTTGTACACGTACTGTACACACAACCTTGTATTTTCACTATCTGTTCTCTGTAGTCAGTCAGTGGGGTCCAGAACGCTGCAGGGCTGATAAAGTGGAAATGGCCTATTATTACTAAAGCGATGACAGCAGCTGTGGGCAGGCATCACACACTGGCATACCTCTGGATGTGCGTAAGCAGAGCTGCCCTAGGTTATGCACACTATTACTCTTTCTGACACACTATGTCCTCCGTCCGTATCCTTCTCTTCTCTCCCTCCGTTGCTATATTACGTATCTTGTGAAATCTATAGCCCATTCATGTCTTTGTTACGGGAATTGTGCGTGTCACTTTCGCTCAAATGCTCTCCAGATTGTTATTAATGCCATATTACTCTTGTTGAGTGGTTCACAGTCCCTATAGAGATTACAAACTGTTACTTGATCTGAAGTATGCTTATTTGACGTTCCAGCTGTCAGACATCAGAAAAGAGTGTGAGAAATGTTAATATTAACAAAGAAGGCTTTACTTTCTAATGCCGTTGTTTATTTCTTGCAGGATGTAAATGAAGGTACACTGTAGACATGTAGCCATCGTAGTGGTGTGACTGTATGGATGGCAACGGATGCTTGTACATTGATTGCTGGGTTGCATGCGAACTTACCTAAGTTTTGTCACCATGCTGAATGTACTACCGGCTAAACACCAGTCTTTATTGTCTCTGTAGTACATAGCTGTTGGTGTACCTTTTATTCTGCCATTATGCTTGAGGCATTGGTCGTCACTCAGCTGTGAAGTCAACAGAGCTTTCATAAGCTTTTTTGTCGCAGGTTTCGTGCAGTCTTCTGCAGAAAGTCTTTTCCAGTTTCCAGTCTCTCTCCACGGGTCTTTAAGGAATCTGTCTGGTCTGGTGTGAAATCGTATGTTGTTTTTTTTTTTAAATGCAAAATTTGTGTTGCAAATATTGAGAGTTGTGCAACCAGCCAGGATGACGCCAAAATAGGTCGTCACCTTTGGCATGTCGGAAGCTGAAAACTATGTTTTAGTTACTGCTGTTCATAGGTTAGTTTTGTTAAGGTTTCCTTAAAACCTGTGAAGACTATGAAGCTTTGTTAGGTCCCGACTGATATAGCATCTCATGGATCAGTGCAGAGCATGACTTACTGTCCCTGTTCTCACTGACACATAAATGCCAACATCCAGTTCATTAGGTGCACCGGTGAAAATGAATCCATCTGCACCAAGTTGTAGCTTCATGAAGGTTATGGTATAACTTATAGTGCTGATGTGTTGTATCAACACATGTTTCTATTATTTTGACAAACCTATTTTAGAGTTTAGAGTTCTTTAGAGGTTAAAGAGGCACCACACACTACATCCTCCATTATCATCATCCAGTTGAATTACCCGGAGGGTGATTTGGTGCAGGGCTGTTGTAAGAATGAATTTGTTTCGACTGGTCTAGCTAAAGAATTGGCAAGTGACTGCATTAGCTAAATAAACAAAATCCATTTTAAACCCTAGTGTCTCCAACTCCTCAGTGCCAGTATCATTTCTTCTTTTTCTCTCGAAAACTGTAGCCCTCCCACCCGGATTAACCCACACAAACACACACACACACACGTACGTCTTTTCAAGTCAGATTGCGGATGTCCCTCACAGACTGCGCATTTCATAATTCATTCCAGCCTCTACCACAGGAATGACTTCACCTGAAAGCGAAACCCAGAAGCATCCACATAATTTGGCTGAGGGCTGTCTGTAAGTGTGCGTGTGCGTGCACGTGTCGACCTTTCGATGCAGGACGTTAAAACGAACGTTTGAGGTGCAGAAAATTGCCCCGAAGAAATAACCGAGGCGCCTAAGGTGACGTTCCCATCCTCCTCGTCTTCTCAGAAGTTTCCACACGTGAAGAGAACCAGAAGATCCTCTTCAGTGTCATTACAGTGACCACGCTCCTCCTCTCTCGCCTTAAACCCACTCCCCGTCGGGGCATGTCACGGCACAGCCCGGACACTTCAATCGCGTTCATTTCTTCAAGGGTGATGAGATTTTCGCGTTTGATAGAGGGTGAGGCGCTGAGGTCGTAATTCAGAGGACTGTTAAAATTTGTCTCTCAGTCGGGGGGATCGGCCGAGTAGCTGTGTGATGTTGGGGCGTGTCCCTGCAGGTTGAGCCGGAGTCATAATTTACCGGTTCCCCACCCTAATAAATCTTCAAATGAGAGGAAGGAGCGGGCAAGAGAATAATCGCAGGAAGATGAGGGGGGAGAAGGAGTAATAATTTAGGGTTGCAAGGATCAGGTTGTGTCCGATGAGTAGTGTGTAAGATGTCATTTTGACGATGGTGGATCACATAATTGTGGTGTGGACTAATGAAAGAAGGAGAAAGAAAACATAGGGAGGTAAAAGCTTTTATTTTGTCATGCAGTGGGTTGTTCTTTACCGATAGTAGCAAACAGCGCTAAACTGGAGGATTAAATACTCCATAAAGTAATCAATATTGCGTGTTACTTAAACGATGCCTCACCGGACTCGAGAGTTAGGGAGATTCTCAACTGCTAAGTTTGAAACCGATACGTCTCACCGCCCTCCCTCCTTTTCTTTCGCGGAGCTGACTCATTACCCCGCACGGTTCTTGTCATCCGTGTCACCCTGCACAATAACGTGACATTTTACTGACCCCGTGGAGGAGGTGGAGGAGGAGGAGGAGGGGGGTGGTAGGGAGGGAAGGAAGGAAGGGAAAGAGGAGGACGGTGGTTCGAGCCGTGATAGGAGCTGACGTGGGGAAGGTGGATCTCAAGAGGGAGAAGTTAGGTGGGAATTGTGAGGAGGGAAAAGGAAACGGAGAGGATAAGGGAAGAAGGTGGGTGAGAGTGGGGGCAATCTCCCCCTTTCTGCCCTCGCATTCCGCCTTTTTTCTGACTTCAAAGTGACTCCCGGTGAGAAGGAATTATTCCTCTCCGCTCAACCGTGCCGCTCCGGTTTTCTCCACACTAGTCTTCCACCTCTGGACATTTGTTACCGCTTATACACTTGTAAAGGTTAGGGTCTCTATTCAAAAGCTTTTGTTCGTGCTACGCTTTTATCGATGATGCATTATTCTACCTTTATTTGCTCTTTCTCTCAATCCGCTTTCCCTCTGGATTTTTTTTTCTGCCTCACTTTACGAGGATATCAGCACGACAAAGGCCTCGACCAGTGAAGCTCAAAGAGAGCACGCGGAGTGAAACGCACCTGAGCCACTCTAGAAAAGATGTTGCAGATGTGGCTCCATGCCGGCCCCGGATCGGAGGTGGGGCGGGGACCAGAGAGGGAGGGTAGTAACATAAAGAGGTTCATCTGGCAGCCAGCAGCTCCAGGTGGGCTGGCAGGGTCCAAGCACATGAGACATCTGCGTCAGTTTGGACACGTCTGCTGGCTGGATGGTCCGCTCGGTGACTAACCGATGGGCGGGATGCGTGAATGAATCAATGAATTTGACTGCTTCACTGACTGCACGGCTGACTTAAACACTGAGCCCATTCATGAATGAGTCATTGAGCGAGTTTGGCCGGGTGACCAACCAGCCAGCAGCATCTGAACAGCTGATACGCAACATATGTTAATGCCATGTGTCAATCAGGGCAATTAGCAAGAAGCGCCAGGAGTGCATTCTCCCAGAAAGCTAAGCCCACGCTAATGATGCATGCGTTTATATCTGGGAGCAGGATGTGAGTGTACTTGTTAAGACTTTTAAGAAAAAAATTTAAAGACCACCCAGGTCTGAAGGAGTCTCGGTGTGTTTTGCAAATGTGACTGCTCAGCACTTGCGGTGTCATCCGCTCATAATTGTTAGCTTTCACTCTCCCTCTGACAGCCTCAAAGTTCCGGCTAATACATTAACAATTTATAGGGTTTTTCTAGACTTCCTGAAGTCGACGGCAGGTCTGAAAGCAAGCCTCCAGGCCTCGAATGTTTGACAGGAGAACAGAGGTCGAGGCGGTCGGGGAGTTTAACCGTGGCTAATTGGGAGTGAAAACTAACAATTACAGCCGCATGCTTTTGTAAAACTAGCCAGATTATTCCAAGTTCGATTTGCACTTTCCTTCAATGAGGGTTGATAGTTGACATAAAGCGAGGAATGGCAGGTATTCTTTTCACGCTCGTAATGAGACAACCTGACATATGTCATGTGTGTATTTAACCCAGAAAAGGGGCGGAAATGTCTGTTACTAGTGGAATGTGATCTAAATAAGGTGGACTTTCCTGCTTTAATCAACTTAGCTTTTCGTCATTACACAGTACGTCTCTAAAAAGTACATTTGATGAAGTGTTTCACTTGATATCTGGCATACAAAGACAAAAAAAAAGTAGTTGGTGAAGGTGTGTTAGAGTTTGTCACTTCATTGAATAAGGCAAAGAATGTTGATGACTCATCCTGCACTTGAG
Organism: Mugil cephalus; assembly: GCF_022458985.1. NCBI lineage: Eukaryota > Metazoa > Chordata > Actinopteri > Mugiliformes > Mugilidae > Mugil > Mugil cephalus. Next base: position 13,572,535 of record NC_061791.1, on the reverse strand, counting down.
GGTGTATGTATTTTTTTTTTTTTTTCATGGAAACACTAAAATCCCTCCTTCTCTACACCTGCTGCACAACTAGCTAATGGCCCCAAGAAGAAGCAACTTTATCATGGTCGCCTTCATCCTCAGTTTCACCCCTGTCCAACTCTTCGGTTAAATCTGTGGTGTGGGCGGTGGCAAAAAAACAAAAAAACTACAAAAAACAAAAAAAAAACGGTAGGGTTGGTGCATAATTGTGGGTAGTGTCTGTTCACGGCTACTGGTGTTGAAACAACACGGAGCACACTGGGATTTTTGGGAGGTGGCGTCCTCCCCATTCATACAATGAACTAGTTATTAAAAGATATTGTCTCAGCATTGACAAACTTTGCTGAGTTTAAGTCGAAGGAAGGTGTTTTAGACTTTTTCAGTTGAGAGAAGACAATGGCAGATTTCTGGGTGAGATCATTTCTAGCCTAACAGTCCCTTCACTTGGGCAGGCGGCGTCTTTCTAAGGGGGAGGGGTTTGGCAGAGGCCCAGCTTAATGCCAGCAGGGGTGGATTCAGGATGGGGGTAAACAGCAGGCACCGAGCAGGTGTCGATGGGGGTATTCACGGGTGTCGGAGGGGTCAGTGTCTCCCGAGTTTGCCCCCTTGCGCAGCAGTGAAGCGTTCGCACGACGAACACACACAAGCGCCTAGAAGATTAGAGTCTGTTTAAATTGTCACAAGTTTCATGGTCTCCATGGGCGACCCCCTCTACACTTGCCCCGCTCCTTTTTTTCTTCTTTTTTTTTCTTTCTTCTGCTCGGCTTTGTTGAAAAGAGCCAATCGTGCGCCGGCTGGTAACTAGGCACCCTATTTATCAGTAACCAGCACCAACAATAACTGTAACCTGACACCTCCTCTGAGAGAAAGAGACGGAGAAAAGTAGAGTTGGAGACGTGAAAGAAAAGCACAGAAAGGAAAATCAGTCAGTCGGGAAATTTCAAAAAAAAAAAGAAAAAAGATTTTTTATTGGATATATTTAAAATATCGTTTTTTCTTTATTGTCCACTTACTTCTTTTAATAACATTTATTCATCTTTAAAATCTAATTTGGCGGCACGAATTCTAATATTTTCCAATAATAGTTTCTGTAATAAAAACTGAATGAGAAATTCACAGAGGAAAAGCTCGGATGATTGAGGGGAGGTCGCAACCAATAACAACAGAGAAAGACAGGATCTCTAGTGTCAGTGTAACAGATACTTGGGTCCTATTAGGCCGTTCATGGCTGGGTAGCTCTTAAGAGAGCCGCGCGGGTCGACCTGCGAGGAGGCTTTTGATCCGTGCGCGACCCCGCCGGACCGACTATTTGTCCTCTGTTACCTTATCAGACGGGATCAATGCTCGAGAGTGCGGAAGAGGAGGAGCGGTGTGTGCGTATAAACCCAGGATTTGTGTTTAAGTGCTGATTTGCCTTTCTGTTTTTGTTTGTTTGTGTGCACACATATATATTTGTTTACATGAGCAGCCTGAAATGTGAGTGCATGTGTTTCTGTGTGAGGATATCGCGTGTGCAGAGCATGACCAACTGTTGACTAGGGTGCACTGCCTTCAGATTGTGTGTGTGTGTGTGTGTGTGTGTGTGGTTGTGCATTCCTGGTTATAGTTGAGTGACTCCCTCCTACGGACCAGAGAAAGGCCCAGTTGACTCTTCACCTTTGTGTGATCTGTTGAATAGCGGCTTTAAGTAAGATCTAATACTGCTAATACTAATCAGCTGCCACACACAGGCTGAAAGGACCATGGTGATACATGAGAACAAGCGAGCTATGCCAACACTACATATACCAATGATACATGTGTATCTGAAAATCTACATATCTGAAAAGTAGTTCCACCCAGTGGGGTTTGGTGACTTCTCCCATTTGTAGTTGGGTTTATTAGGTCAGGACAACTGAAAAAATTGACTGTTTTTGTGGTTTACTATTTATGATTGCATTTCTATTCAAAATTATCAAACAAATAAAGTCGGATTTTCTACAGTCAAAATCGTTCTGTGGGCAGTACGCACCAAAGCGTCATCAAAGAACTGCCGGAAAACGAGGTCGACCATGACGTAGCATTCGCCAAGACCAAAAAATCGCACTTGAGAACGCTGGAAGCCAACGGCCGGCTCCCGCATGGGTTCTGCGCCTACGTAAAAGGAAATAACTCAGATCAGGGGGTTCTGTTTTATTCACTCCAAACAGTCACGGTGATCTCTCTTTCGGCTGAAAAGCTGCCAACGGGCTTCCAGCTACTGCCAATGTTGCGGGACACACAAAACAAAAGAGCTCACCAACAGACCAACACCGGCAAATACCCAGTCATCGGCTTGGTGTGTCACTGCCTTTATGTAAATGTTGTGTGGGTGTACTTGGATACTTTTCCCCATCTCTGACGGGCCTTAATGATACTCATTCTAGTTTTTACATGATGTCTAGAAATACCTGCTGGATGTAATTTAGAGCACAAGCTCGGGCTTGTCCTGCAAAAGTGTAACAAGGTCTCTACTCTCGCTTTCTCTTCCTCAAATCTACGACTTTTGTCAGTTACCTACTACAGCCGCGAAACCGTAGACGGCATGCAAAACAAACTGTGGCACCTGATGCAAGTCCTCTGAGGACAATCGCATAACATGGCGTGATGAATTAAAACCGACTCTTAAAGTGCATTTCATAACAGAAACCTCCAATTAAACTGTCTCTCGGTTGTCAGTCTGAGACACAGAAGCAGTCCCTGGGTGATTTCTGTCTTACCTTCAGACTGTGTGGGGTAGACCGTCACCGCCTAAAGGGGCTTCTCTCATTCTTTTGCCATCATCTAGTGCAAACAGAGCCAGACGACACCTGGAAGCTGTGACCTATGAACCTTTAATAAGAGGAAGTGGAGGGCTTTAACTTGATTAACTGGCTCAGGAGGGAAAGGGGGGACGGACATGTGAAGGGAGAAAGGGAGTCGCGAGTGTTTGTGTGGAGCAGCTAAGTGGATTTAACAGCGTCCTAAAATCGATTATGAAAGCGGTGCCGCACCGAGAGAGATATGATAGTGCTTTTGTTTCCCGTTAATTGTGCGCACTCAGGCCTCTGTGTGTTCTCTGAGTCTGATGATGTGCAACACAACTGGTGTTGTGCTCTGAAAACCTCTAATTGAGTTTGTGTGATTCGGGCGAAGTTAGCGCCGCATGACACTCGCCCAGTTTAGCAGATAAAGAATTTACTTCTCATTGATTTACACAGGTTTGTTGGTTAATTCTTTTTTCCGCTCTCTTTCTCTTCCTGTGTTCCCTTTTTTTTTGTCCCAGTCCCCGGGGTTCTCAAACTTGTCTGGTTGTTTTGTACACTGCCAGCTGCTGAGCATATCGTCAGAAACCTTGTCACAACAGCAAACCGATGCCTTTTCTTCCTCCTCCTCGTCCGCGCTTTAAGTCTCGCGTCCACATCTGCACTTTACTGATCCAGGCCTCTCTGCTATGTGATTAATTACCATTTTTTTGGCAGTTGTTGAGCAGGTGATGAACTAACAAGTGCACTAATACCAGTCAGCCCTCAGGCACCAAAAAAAAACAGCCGTTCAGTCGGGCTTCTCTTTTTGCATTGTCTGACCTCCTCATCCGGGCTCGTTTAGTATTGTCTGGGAAGGAACAGTGCTCCTATTCTTTTCACCCCTCTCTCCCAGGGATCCTAAATGGGACATAGATATTCTAGCCGGGTCGGTTCTTGGCCTGGCACTTGATGCCCCTCAGTGCTCTGCTTAAGTACAGCCACTAAGGACACTTGTGTGGGGCTTGTGAAAGTCCATTCTGCTCGAAGGTGAAGGTGGAGGAGAAGTTGATACGGCGGTGCAGGCTTCTGAACTCCCTCGTGTGCCAAGCCAGAGGCTTCAGATCGTTGCGTCACAGAGAAGGGAGGGGATTGAGACCCCCGGTCTTCACTTTTTGCCTTAGGACATAGAAACCGTACAAATTAAACCAGTTAAACTCTAAGATTTTTTAAGATTTGTTTAAAAGACATTTGTCTATCCTGAGGTTTTTCCTTGTTTTTACAAGTACCCTTGTCAACAGTATGGACCTATGGTGTGGACATAACCCTCAGATGGAGCTGATGTCGCTGCTGTTCATTATTTTACATTACATTGGTGTAAGAAGTGTCTCAGACCGGAATGGATGGTGCAGTTGACACATTCGGGCTCATTCAGTGTGCACTCAGTTTTTAGCCTTGGTGGCATCAACTGAGAAGTGAGAACCACTCGGCCTACCCATGAACAAATTCAGCAGAAAGAAACTTGTAGGCGTTTTCTAAAGTTCACCGTACATTTGTGCGTTGCGAGCTTAATGTTCGTTTTATGGGACATTCGGGGACAAGTGGGATGCCGTCCCACCCGTTTGCGCTTCGTCTGATTGGTTCAGTTCCTTGATCCCGGTTCAGCCGGCGCGCCCGCGTGTAATCCCACCTGTTCTCCGGCTGTGGTCCGGGGGTGTTATCCTCCTGACATTCCCGTCGCACACCCGGCCCGGACCTCACCCCGCACTCCTCTCCTCTTCCGCCGCCACTCAGTCCCGGGGTGAAAGGAGCCTTTTGTGTGCCGGCTGCCACTTCGTCTTCGGTGAAAGCTCAAAGAGAAACAGGGGGAAAGGGAACTAATCCTGCTGCTGTGGTCGGTATACTGAGAGAAGGATGAAGAGGCGACGAAGAAGAGGCGCAGAGGGGCTTGACTGGCCCCCGGAGTGTTTTCAGTGGTGTGATGATGTATAGTCACAAATGTAATTTGTGTGGTACCGGCCCCTGTTATCAGCCTCTTACATTAGAAGATGGAAGTGATAAACAGTTTCTGACACACGTCGTGTTCTCCCTCGAGTTCTTTATTGCTGTTTTCATTCCCCCACATCATACCCATGCTGCGTATGAAATAACAGACTGTATATCCTCACCGTCCTCCCATTTCTTTCGCTGTCTCTCCGTTCACTGCTTTCCTCCCTTTTCCAAATATTTCACCCCTATCTGGCTCCCGGCGGGGGCCTGCGCGTCCATCACGTTGATCTCCGCGCGTCTGACGTGAGTGTTCAAAGCTTAACCCCACCGTCCGCGACACTTTGATCAGGCGGTGAGCGGTGATGGGCACACCTGAGGAAAATATGGCCTCCAGCTTGTGGCAAGAGATGAGAGGAGCTTTCGCTGAGTGCTTCCAGATATGAGCGAAATGTGTTCGCTCACACAAATGCACGTGGAGGCAAGTGACCACAGATACCCGGTGCTGAGTGTAGGATGACAGGTTGCTGAAGAGCAGAACTGTGGCTCTTGTCAGTTCTCATGTGAAGCTGCGATTACGGCGATATCGAGGTGTCTTTTGCCAGGATTGGACTTTAGCAAAGTTTTGGGGGCGTTTTCCGTCCAGACTTTTTTTGTGAGATTGCTAGAACCGAAATTTTTTGTTTTTAATACAATGCAGTGGCAGTCTTGTCTTACAGATTTCTTTCTTGTAGCCCATCAATCATTCTTTTTCTCTATCTGTTAACCTGCTGCCCACTGGCATTCCTGTGATCAATCATCCACCCATGCTTAGCCCCTGTTTGCCTCTGAAATCATCACTTGTTACGGTTGAAGTTAAACAAATAAACTTCCTTTAGGATGGGAAAATTTGAAACACTAGCTGCTGAATACTTTTATATCCAAGGAGATTTGTTTTTTAACCCCTCCAGGGCTAATCTAGTCTAAGCCTAGTTGCATATCCCCTTAGTTCCTAGAGCCTTTACTCCCACTGATTTATTTTTTTTTCAAGGAACTGTACAGTTCCTTAGTCCACAGAGCAAACTGTTTGTGTTCTGTGATTTCACTGCAGTCTAACACCCAGGATAGATTCGGCAAAATAAAGTTCCTGTTTGAAAAGTGAGAAATGTTTGTTCGCACCATTTTTGCATGCAGCTACACAACAATCTGCTCTGTTACAGCTGAGTGGTTGCCAGCAATGCAAAATAAAACAACGCCTGTGTATAAAGCGGCGACGCTGCAATAACAGCAAGCGTGGAGGTCACAGCAAGTCTGTGTTGGGGGGAAAAAGAATTCACAGAACACAGAACTCGATTCAAGAAACCCCAAATGCTAGAATCTGTCAAATTAGCAACAAAAGTTCCTCCAAAGTTCCTGTGCTTTTGAAACTACCATGCGAGAAGTGATTTTGAGGAAGATCAAATATTTATCTCCAGACCTTAATCTAGACCCAGGTCCCCTGTGGTCAAAGCATTACGATCAAAGGTTCCTGGTTCCCCGGGGAAAGGTCTGGCAGTGGAAATGTGCCGACTGCTGAGCTTTATTTCACTGATGGATTCATTTAGACAGACATTGAACTACAACAATACAGTTTAGGGAACTAAGAGTCATCCTTGTGCTGCTTACAGTTTGCACCAAGAACTGTAAATGAATGACTACAGCGAGCAGCCGGTTAGCTTAGCTTGCTTTAGCTTAGCATGACACCTGACCCCGGTTAAAAACGAGGTGTTAACTGTAGATTTCAACCAGCAGATTCGCACATATTATGTGTTAATTAGTCAACTTTATAGGATCTGGTAGCAAGTTTTTTATTTCATTCGACAGAACCTGAAAAGTTCCCCCTCTTTCTCCTGACGCTAACTGATCTGTAGCTTCATATGCGAGTGGCCGATGTAGAAGCGGTATCTCTGTCTTCATCTAAGCTCAGGCAGAATAGCAAACACCTGCCCCGTATGTTCCATATATGCTTTCAGATGGGATGCGGAACTAAAATTTGTTGATGTTTCATTATCTGATAGAGTAAATAAGCAATTGTGAGAAGCGTGACAGCGCGTAAAAGGATTTAAACGCAGCACCTGCCGCAGCTGCTCTTTCTTCTTGGATTTTTAAATGGAGGAACACTGAGGAAAATAAATAACAATATATTCAACGTAACAATAGCTGCAAGAAAGGTTAGCCGGAAACATAAGCATCTTGATGCATGATCCTCGTTTTTGCGCAAATGCTTTATGAACACCGCGAAACGCTGCATACGATCAGTCCTCTGTTCGTTCTCATGTTAAACGATGTCAATATTTTGACATTTTAGAAACGTTCGCAGCTCCAGTCCCCTCACTTTTCTGCTCTCACAAATCTCCATTTTCCGTTCTTGCTTGATTTCTGTAGAGCCGGCTCTGTTTCTTTTGACTGACATGCCCGGATTGCGACGACTTCACTGCGATCTGCGTTTAGCGGGTCGCTTCGGGGCGTACAGGATGTATCTCGGTGTGTCTGCAGGCTGCTGATACGCGATCTGATGTTGGCGCTGCTTGCCGTGAGAAAGAAAAGGAGATGAGGCCTGACGTTTTGTTGGAGCCCGAAACAAAACGGTTGCAGTTACTGTTGCGAGGGGGGGTCAATGCTTCCTTTGAGGAAAACTTAAAAAGTTTTAATGGAGTGCTGGCTCATAAAGAAGCACAAGAGAGATCACTGAATTGAGATCAGAGCAGATATGTTATTTTTATGGGCAGGGCTTCCTATTGTTCGGCCTTAAAAAGAAAAGAAACAAATAGAAAAGAAGGAATGTTGCTCCATCCTGTGTGTTAGATCACCTGTGAAGGCGACCGTGGTGTCTGTCAGCCCCTCCTGAAGGTGTTCAGGTGTGACCAAGTGGGAGGGGCTAGCAGTTTAGTTTCTGCCCGGTGATTGGTCGGGAGACTCTCAGGTTACAGGCTTTGTGTAGATTCAAATATTTGAAACCTTTTCTGCTAAGGCAGACAGAGGGACGGAGAAAGAGGTGAATGAAAGAATAAAAGAGGGAGAGAGTTTCCTGCTGCTCCTTGGGATTTGAAAGTACGTGACAGCCGTTTTCATTGGCAGCTCCCCTCGAAAACTTTTTAACTGGCCAGTAAAAAGGGTTGTAAAAAAAAAAAAAAAAAAAAAGGTGGAATAAAGAGAATTTTCACAATGCCCCGTCATACAGGCTTCCTGCTTTCATAATAGCGGGCCTCCCTTGTGGTTGTAACATTTAAAGCTCTCAGTCGCTTTTCTCTTTGGTCGTGATAAAAGTCAGCAGGATGGAATTAACATCATCAGCTGAGAATGCCTTAAGAGAGAAGATTATTTTTTTAAGTAAAAACTGGTGTCTTCTGTTAGCCCCTTCATCAGAAGACAATGGAGGTAAAATGAAAACAAAAAGCAGTTCTGTTATCTGATATACAAAGGGTGGATTAAACCTTTCAGTGGGGTTTTAGGTGAGGCGGGAGTTGTGTTTGAAAGGAGTGAAGTGTGTGTCTCTGTGGTGGGCTTGTCACCTCTCTGAAACCTGCCAGAGCTACAAATGTCTTGTTTGTTTTTTGCTGACCATCCCTCTCACTAACTAACTGACTAAACACTGGTGTTGATCTTACACTGTGGAGTTGGGCAGAGGGAGGGTTGCCCACCCGAGTAGAAACCTCTGTGCCTCACGTGTTTTCACATTATAACCTCATTAGCGCTGCTATTCTTTGTGGAAAACCAAACAGAAAATCAAACTACTGTAGTTCTGAGTGTCACATTTCAGGCCGTAGCCCTTCCTATCATGCACACCTATCGATTAAGATTAAGATAGGCGTTTGTGTGTTGTTAAAAGCTGTATGTGCTCGTCACTCACGGCGACAGCTGGTCCCAATGTGTGTGTCAAGGGTCTGGGCTGATTACGACCAGCGCAAACCGCAGACCCCTGCGAGAGAGTGGGAGCTATGCGGTTAGGGAAGCGCCCCGACAGTTGATCGACGCATTTATTACCTCTTTGCGCGTCTGCATGTGTGCACAAGTGTGTGGTCACTTGTCCCCACGAACAAACACAAGTGGGTCTTGCTTCGCGGCTCATTAACCGCTCTTATCGCGCCTGCAGCCTTCGACACCTGCAGTGCTGAATGTGTGGTCTGTTGGCAGTCGCCATTTTCTTTGTCAATAATTAATGCAACTGCAAATGATTGGAAAGAGACTAGGGAATATCTCACTCTAAACTAGCTAATCCCTAGCCTGGAGGCTGGCCCGAAGGTTCCCCGGCCCACGATATGAAAATTCAGTGGGACCTCGTCATGCCCTTCAAAATCTGTCGGCCCAATCAAATCGTTTGTGCGGATTATGTGGTGAGCAACAGCTACGTAGTCATAAATCCTATGGTGCATCATCAAAATACCTCTTGTCAGGGAAGTCGTGTCTACTTTCCGTTATCGCATCAGTCGTTAAAAACAATATTGATGGATAAATAACTTTAAAGGACAAACAGTTATCAGCTATTACGGCATTTGTCAAGAAGTGCGTGCCACATAGTTTGCTGCTGTGATTGGTTGTCGGCCTATCCAGTTGCGGGCAGAGCTATTTTTCTTCTAGTAGTAGCTGAAACCCGCCCCATGATGAAATCCCAGAATAAGGTTCTGGCTCACAATCTGATATTAAACGAATCCAGTTACACCAGGCCATCGAATCTGAGTGTGAATTGTAAATTGGCGGTCATTACTGGGACTGACCAGTCCAACTGAACTGATATCATGTTGTTGTTGAACACCGTACTTCACTTTAATACTTTTAGCTTGCTTTTGCTCAGAGAGTCGTCTGTTCAAACGCTCTCTGTCGTAATAAGCCCTGTTAAACCCATGCGTGTTGGTGCATATATGCGTAGGTCTGTGTGTGTGTGTGTGTGTGTGTGTGTGTGGCATCGTCCTCTCTCACACACAGAATGTTGTTTTCCACGGCGTCTGCCCCCGACACACCCTTTCCAGAGTCCAGCCCATCCTCTTCATGTGTGTGTGATCCTGTGCTAGCAGCTGGTGGGCTCTTTAAATAGTGGCGGCTGGGATGCCCCTGGAAAGAGAAAGGAAGCAAACAACTATCTTGGAAAATTGTGAAGTGAAGTATCGGTGCCTGGTGTTGGTTAGCATGTCGCAATTTGAATTGTTGACAGGTCACACTGAGTAGATTATAATTGGCGCGGCGTGATCGTGTGGATTTTCTGAACGCAGCCTTTGTCCTTTTCTGCCTCATAAATTCTACTTGATATTTTTCTGTGTCCTTTTCTGCCAAGGTCTGTGTTTTCTTTGGATCATCTGCCTCCGCCATCAACAGCTCTGTTTGTTGTCTCTAATTTTCTTGATTTTTTTCCGCCTCCGCCTCGTGCCAGCCAGACTACCCCGATAGTTCAGAACCCCTCCCATTCTGTGAAAGTAGTAATCTGTGCTGCCTCTGTTAATAATGGAGCCTGCTGTGCTTTTAAAGTTGACAATAGGTGTTGAAGTCCCATGTCACTGAGTTTTTAAAGGAGTTTTTTTTGTTGTTTGTTTGGGTGTAGAAAGAGAATGTAAATGTGAACTTAGGCGTGTTTATGTATGGCGCGGGGCCGCGCCGTTGTGTTTAGTTAGGCCCGGCGCTAACAGATTGTGTCAGGACCTACTCAGTTACACAGTCATCTGATGATGTGACTTTACACAACTGGTGTAATGTTTTGAGTCGGCGTTGAGTGTGCGTCCATATGTCTGCGTGTAGCGTCCAAGTACGACTGTATACACTCAACGGTTCACTTTCTCTGCCCCATTGTACGGAGTCCGTGCAGGATTTGTGTATCCGAGTGTGCCAGGTGATGGATCTCTACTGCCAAGTGGGATAACACACACACACACAGTGAGAAACAGGTGTGGAGCTCTTTAGAGAAATAAACACAGTAGCCAACAGACAGCCCTTCTGTTAGCGCAGTGTTGAATGAGCATCCATTCCGCCACATTACAGCAGCTCAATATCCCACAGCTGCCGGTTAATGTCACTGTCTTGCGGAGTGACTAGTTGATATATGTTGTACTTGGGCTTTTTTCCACTCCATACCACCCATGCACTTTGATTTATACCAGCCCTGAACTAGCAGCAACTTGGCACCATGAAACTAACTGACCCTCATGTTGCTTCTAATGTTGAGGTATTTGTCCTAGCGCGTTGGAGTTGACCTGGAGTCCGGTTAGCAGTTAGCCAGAGGCTAGCACCGTGAACCGGCCTGTCCACACCCTGATTTGACTGTGTTCAAGGAGACTTTACAGTCCTGAGGACTGACCTCATATTTGCTTGAGAGTGACAGGGCACCTGTGACCGAACCTCACCGTGACCCCTTTGCCCCACACACATACGACCGGCTCAGTATGGTGCGGCGAAGCTGTGCAATCGGACCCATCTCCCTGCGTCTTTTCAACAGTATTATCCCCCCTCTGTGAATTTCATCTGGCCCCACCACCTGTTGTCAGCTGTATTTCACCCTGCCTGTGTCCTCTGCTGCCTATAGCCTTCTGTTCCCCTTCATGGACAGCAGAGCTTACAGTTGTGACGGAAGAATGTATGAGGCCACATCCAACACCCCCAGGAGCAGAAATCCTGACTGATCTAATTACTCCCAGTCCTGGCTTCAACAAGATCGAGTCTACACCGACCATCTACTACTTAATTCAATCTTAAGTGTTACACCGTAAACAAGTCAAGCTGTTAAGCCACACTGTAGAGAAAGTAGTAGAGGTATTTGGGCTTAACCCACATTAGATCCTACTAATCTAGAAATAAAGGTTACTCCCTCTATTTAAGATGGAATTTACTTTACTTTAAGTGCAACATGATATTTGTCAGAATAAAGGTGAAGATAATTTACTACCTTTTTGCGATTATTCTTCTATAAGCTGTTTTTACAGGAGCTGGCATCTTTTATTTTGAAAAGAAGTTGGAATTTGAAGGATTTTTTTTCAAATGTATTCTTGGAAGCCGTAGAATCATCTTTGGCTTACACGTGTGTGTTGTGGTTGGCTAAATGTGACCTTCCTCTACTTTGGTGATAAGCGCCATAACTCAGACTGCACTTCCCTGGATTTTTCTTGGCCCCATGTCTAAAGATGGTAAACGTCTCTGTGGTATTTCTTGGCTAATTTGCTTGTTTTGCTCTTTTGTCACTGTACCTGGGAGTGCAGATGAATGTTAGATTAATTAAGTTAGAAGATTTCTTTAAAAATGTCTGTCTCTTTTTCTTTGAACCTGTGGCCCCGTCGCTCTTTTACCACCGTATGAAGAGAAAAAGCGTGTGACAGTCAAATATCTCCTTCCTTTCTTTCAGATGGCATTCATCGCGTCGTTGCCCTCTGCACTCTGCGCGTCACCATCATCACCGACGACATGTTGACCAACAGCATCACGGTGCGTCTGGAGAACATGTCCCAGGAGCGCTTCCTTTCTCCCCTGCTCAGCCTCTTCCTTGAGGGTGTGGCGGCCGTGCTCTCCACCAAGCGTGAAGCCGTGTTTGTGTTCAACATCCAAAATGACACGGACGTCCAAGGCTCCATCCTCAATGTGACCTTCTCGGCGCTGCAGCCCGGTGGTACCGCCGGCAAGGGGACGTTCTTCCCCTCTGAGGACCTGCAGGAGCAGATCTACCTCAACAGGACCCTGCTCAGGCTCATATCCTCTCAGGAGGTAACGCAAACTCTGTGTCAAAATCCTCGAATAAACATGGCATGCGTGCTATTCTCAGAACTAAATGTTGTTATCCTGCCTAGGTGTTGCCATTTGACGATAACATCTGCTTGCGGGAGCCATGTGAGAACTATATGAAGTGCGTGTCGGTGCTGAAGTTCGACAGCTCCCCTCCCTTCATCGCCTCCGACACGGTTCTGTTCCGGCCCATCCACCCCATCAACGGGCTGCGCTGCCGCTGTCCGGTCGGCTTCACCGGGGACTACTGCGAGACTGAGATCGACCTCTGCTATTCAGGGCCGTGCAAGAACAATGGCAGGTGCCGCAGCCGGGAAGGAGGATACACCTGCGAGTGCCTGGAAGACTTCACCGGTAAGTTATCTACAAATAAAAATAAAAAGTAATATATAAAAGCCATCAATGTGTAAGAAGTCATACGTTTTGTAGTATTTTTGATCATGAAAAGAACTCCAATTGCTCGTTTGGCCAAAACTGTATTGTGTTTACCATACAAGATAATAGTGGGTGAGCATGAAAACACGTACACAAGATATCTTACAAAGCACAGTAGTAAGTCTATTGTAAGGATTAGCCACGTCTCATATTCTGACAATGGTTTAGATGACTTGAACAAAACTCCCAAACCACACTGACGGGTTGTAAAAGCAGCCTATTGTTGTAGCTCGAGGTCGACCCCGGTGCAGACAACGCAAACATGCTTTGTAATGCTGCAGCTATAGCCACCCCCCCCTACACACACAAACACACACACACACATACAGTAGGGTTGATTTAAGATGTGTGCGGAATGCCGACTACACTGGTCCAACCTGATCAGTCTCAAATGACAGTTAACCCATTAACCAAAGCCACATCAGCTGTGATAACTTTTGCTTAACACAGCCCCCTTTTCTGGGCCGCAACTTCACCATTTACTCTCTGTTGTCTCCATAAAACTTGGTTTTCACACTAGCTTTTACTATTCAAGCCATCTGCTTCTGAAAGCTGTGCCCTGTGTCATTGTGTTGAGATAATTTAATTCGTTGAGCACGGCACATAATCGGGACTTAACAGATCTGTTTTTGCCATAATTTAAAGCTGCTTTGAAGAAAACATTTGTAAGAAAACCCCAAATAATAATCTTCTGTCTTTGCCGTCTTCCTCAGCATTCCTGAGCAAAGAGTGTTTTTTTTTATTTTGGGTTTTGGCTCACCACTTAACGATACCACACTGTGACTATACTGTTTTACTCCCTCTTCCACATTCTTTGTGATTTCCAGATGCAACAGGGAGGTTTTAGCAAAAAACAAACAGAGCTGAAAAACGGACAGGTAAAAGTAACTAGCTACTAGAAGAATATGCGTATTTCCCTCAAGGTGGTGGAGACCAAAACGGAGGCAAAAGCATCGCAAATATTGCTGACAGTGGCACTGAATATAAATGGCTGCGTATTTCCTTCCAAACCAGATCTTAAAGTGTCATGAATATTTCTGACAGTGGTTTTGAATATAAAAAGCTGCTCATTTCCCTCAGGAGGTTTTGGTGGAGACCGACCCGCATAGTGTTTCTGTAAAAGACCATAGGATAAACATTTGGTGGTAGTCATGTACCAGGAAATCACCAAGAATGGCTGACACTGACTTTGAGAAACCTTCATCTTTGCCTGGAAGCTGCACAGCATTCACGTGGTAGATGAACTATGGGAAGAGTTTGTAAGCCTCTCATCGTTCCCATTGAAATCACTTTGCAAAATATTTCCCGATGTCAGTGATCTTCCTCCCATATTTCCCCCCTTGTACATCTGATACCTGACTGGCTGTCTCCGCTCCTAATAGCGTCTAGAGAGCCTCCGACAGCCCTCATCCCGCCTCTCCCTCCGTCTCTCCCAACACTCTGCCTCTTCTCTCTTTCTCTTCCTCTATCTTATCTGATGTAATTACCTGATTATACCTGCCTATGTCACTCATGCCTCCTTCTGCTGCCGCCCATGCCCATCTTCTCCACCCACCCGTCATATTCCCCTTACCTACATTTCAGTGTCCTCTCTTTGAAGGTCACAGTTCAACTCCAGATAGTCATGGCCCATCAGGAGCCATTATGAGACTGATGACAGCGGGGGCCCACTCTGACCTCCTTGGGTTTCATACATTACAGAGAAACAGATCCTTATAATTCCCCCTCGGAAAAAAGGATTATGCTGCAGAGAGAAGGGCCATTAACTGGTTCCAAGCTGTGGTGTTGGGGGTCTGTGTGTGACCTGGACTGAGAGATCTTGTCTGGACAGCAGGTTGACACACAACACTGCCCGGGAACGCAAAGGCACCTATCGCAAATATTTTTATAGTCAGAAAAAAAAAGTCCATCCATCTCATTCCAGGAAGCTGGGCCCAGCAGCTAATTTTGGTAAAACCTAGATCCGCATGGTAATTTAGAAGGAATTTTCCATGTCGGAACCCATTTCTGTAACGAAAGTAAATAAGATAATGTAATATGATAAATCTGATATAAACGGCCTCAGTTAGACACTTAGCAAGTGAAGGACAAACCTGTGGCCACGTCCAGTCCACCTTGAAAATAGCTGCAGTCGGGGCACAGTCAGGGTAACTTTGTAACCAATGACCTAGTCCAAAGTCTCCGGTTAGTCTGGTTAGTTATTTATTTAGTTTGCTGGAAGGTTTGTCCATGCTTTAAAAAAACTGGAAGTCAAAGACAAAACATAAAGATTGAAGGATTAGGGCAACAGATAAAACATGCTTTAGCATTTCAGGCAGTTGATGCTGCTGGTTAGTCATTGGTGGACCTGCCCTTCATACTCCAGTGGATGATTGGCCAGGAACAGTAGAGGCCAGATACAACTGTTGTCCATTAGTAAATAAAAGGAAGCCTTCTTAGTTCTTGAGACATGTCGCAAACAGAAATATGAATTCTATTTGGGTTTTTGGGCATTTCCCGCTTCCATCGCCATTGTAAACGTGGGGTTTGCTCTAATAGTATTGTGGGAAATGCTGGACACGGTTAGTTAACGTGGGCGTGGAGGTGCTGCAGGAATGCAGTGTATTCATTAAAAGCAGATTTTTTTCTGAAACTTTTTAAATCGTAAGCTTGAGTGGTAGTAAGAAGGATTTAACCGATCAGCTATTATCTGATCTTTGTACAGGTTAAAAGTATCAGCACGAGGTCAGCTGTAGATCATACTTAATGGAGGAATGTCTCAGTCTGTCTCAGCTCTGTCTTTATTCTTTTCTCTCTTTCTCCATTGCAGTTCCTTCCCTATGTTCCACTCCTCTTCTAACTCCTCTTTATCGCCCATCCTCTCTCTTCTCTCCAAATATGGCCAAATTATCTTCAGGGAAAGACCTGTGCTTCCCAGAAGAGGCTTATAAACAGAGCCTTGTCAGTGTTGCTAATGTTTAGCTGGAGACGGGCCTTTTCCTGATTTAAAAGGGGACTTTAAAAACAGAAAGTTAATGCAGTGTTTGACCTGCAGACTCTGTCGGAGAAGACACGAGTTAGCTGTATGAATGTGGTTGACTGATAATCAAAGGCATCTTGTTTAAACAACTGAATTCCAGTGGGCTGTCTGTATTTCAGTCAACGATGGACGACATGCTTCACAGTGAAGATGAAACGATAACAAACTGATGAGATGATATGACGCCAACACACAATTTATCTTCCACAATACGCTGAGCTGCACTGATTCAACTGTCTTCCACTATACACACACGGTTGAATGATATGACCCATTTCATCTTTAAGGCGAGCACTGTGAGCTGAATGCATCATCGGGCCGCTGTGTACCCGGTGTGTGTAAGAATGGTGGCAAGTGTGTCAACCGGCTGGCGGGTGGTTTCATGTGCCAGTGTCCGCCAGGGGAGTACGAGAAGCCCTACTGTGAGATGACCACCCGCAGCTTCCCTGGACAGTCCTTCATCACGTTCAGAGGTCTGCGGCAGAGGTTCCACTTCACTGTTTCCTTCATGTAAGTACTTTATTTAGTTTATGTCTTCTCTACTTCATTCTTTGCCAATTACCAATTACAAAAAACAAAACAAAAAAACACACACTCCCTTTTTAATACCTACACTACCAGTCAAACGTTTGGACACACCTTCTCATTGAATTGAATGACAAGGTGTGTCCAAACTTTTGATTGGTAGTGTATGTTTGGAGTTGAAGATAAGGACAACTGACGACGCCTATGTAGAGATTTTTTAATAATACTTTGCACATTATACATTATATATTGAACTAAGCAAAATTGTTTGTAACTGGCAACAGTCAGTTTTCAGGGTGAAGCTGCAAGTGCCAGATTTTGGCAGCGATAGCTTGCTAATAAGAGTTAAATGGACTAATAATAGCTCCAGTGTTGAAAGATGTCTCTTTGCACCACATATAGTTTACCACTAATCAAGAAGAATAAATTGTGTGTACATGTTTTTAGTTTGAGCTAAACAAACGAAAATCTTTTCAAAAAGCTGGCAGTCATTTTTCAGGCTCAAGCTAGCACTGGCAGGCTATAGCTGGCAGATTGTGGGCTAATGTAAGCTCCTGTACGGTTTACCATTAATTAAAAACAGAAATTGCCTAATACTTTCGAAACGCACAGTGTATTTTATGACTAGTTAGGCTAAAAAAATATTTATTTTGAAAAGGCAGCAATTGTTTCTCAGGCTCAAGCTATAACTGACAAATTTGATCTACTGTTGCTTGCTAATTATAACTAAGCTATAGCAGTGTTGAAACAGTACCTAAACACCACATAAAGTTTATTATGAAAAAAAGATAACTCTTAATATCTTTTTTAAACAAACAGTGTGTCCCTAATTTCAAATTGAATTTTTTTTTTGAAAGGGCAGCAGGCATTTTTAGGCTAAAGCTAACTGTGCTGAGCTATGAGCTTGTTAATAATTGCTGAAAGAGCTAATATTAGCTCCATTGTTGAAAAGAGTCCCTGCATGGCAGAAATACAGTTTATATTACAGTCATCTAAAGAAACGGCATGCCATTGAGCTAAAAACTATAACATTATCTGCCAATTATAACTAAAGTTATAGCTAAAGCTATAACTGGCAGATTTTAGCTACTATAGCCTGGCTAATTATAGCTAAATACACTAATGTTAGCTCCAGTATTACGGTTGAAATCAGCTTTTTCACAGTTTACCGAGATTTAAATGACATACGATATAAACCACTACAAGCCAGAAGTTTGTGTTAAGCTAGTTAGACAGACATGCTAATGGTTGCAGGTGAGAGAGGGCTAAGAAAAAAAGACACCAACTTATTAAAATAGAAAATATGCATATAAGAAATTTAAATAGGTTATGATCAGTTAAGATTCATAAAATTTACAT
The DNA here is from genome assembly GCF_022458985.1 of Mugil cephalus. Classification (NCBI taxonomy): domain Eukaryota; kingdom Metazoa; phylum Chordata; class Actinopteri; order Mugiliformes; family Mugilidae; genus Mugil; species Mugil cephalus. Next base: position 13,554,736 of record NC_061791.1, on the reverse strand, counting down.
GGCCGACAAATTACAAAGTAATTATGTTTGATTTTAAGTCCTGTGCTAAAGACGCAGCGCAGCCGCAGAAGTGTGGCTACCATACATGTAGCGGTGTGTCTAGTAAATGCTAATTAAAACACAGTTGTGTTCAGCCAGCTAAAGTGTGTCAGCTGGGGCGTGCCGAGACAAGTACGCACTTTTCCATTGTGTCTCAGTTCCCTCCTCTGAGTACACACATTCAGACACACACACACACACACGGGAACCTGGAAGCCAGGACAAAACCAACGTGAATGTGCAACTTTATGAGGTGTGCTCCTCGCACTCTCACACAAACTGCGAGACAAACAACCCCAGTTTGCCAAGTTTATAACACTTGTTCTGTAAATGTTATGAAGAGAAAAACATTTATCACATGTTTTGTTACCAGCGATAGGTAAGATGGATTTGATAGTGTGAGTTCATCGACGGCGTGGCGGTGAGAAAGGTTTACAGTGGGGTGAAAACAGGAAAGGCTTTGTGATGAGTTTCCCTTATCAGTGTTTGCCTATGGTCATCCTGATTTCCTGCCCTCGCGGCCTCGCTGGCATCTGCCTCCTGACTCCTCTGCCCTCACCTTACACTGCAAACACAATCAGTCCCTCATGGAGCACACACATGAGTAGGTACCGGCTCATTACCAGGTTTCTGCCCCACTCTTATACACGGACACTCATGCATCATCTAAGGCAGGGGGACTGTTTCCTCTCTGCAGCCCAACGGCGTTACACATCCTGCCTTTCCTTTCCAAGTGACTTTTCCTTAACAGCTCCTCAGTCTTTTTGTCATAAAGCTTTCCACAAGGTCTTCAATCGTTCAGGTCTGTTTGAGTTAGCAATGTAACAGGAAAACAGTTGGAATTCGCTCAGGTTTTTTTCTGAGACAGCCTGAACGCTCATTGTTGTGTTATTTTGGACTATCAAAATAAAACACCTAACTGATCCCTCCAACTCCGCAGGTTCGCCACGAGGGAAAGAAACGCTCTGCTGCTCTACAATGGCAGGTTCAACGAGAAACATGACTTCATCGCCCTGGAGATCATCGATGAACAGATTCAGCTCACCTTCTCTGGAGGTTAGGCCTCGTAACGTGTGTGTGTTTGTCCGTGACCGCTCAAAAGTAATTGTCGCGTATCAGATATCAGCTACATTGTAAGCACATTACCTCGAGTGAAAGTGCACTTTATCTAAAGTGACTTTCACAGCGACGGCCAAATAATTTCTTATCAAAGAGCGGTTTCTTTTGACAAGGGCGTTTGTGCGTGCTTGTATTCAAATGTACCAGTGTTTGAACGTGATCGTTTATGAGAAAGTAACTGAAAATGGGTGTGTTTTAGTGTTTTAAAAGCAGCTGCCACATTGATTTATAGCACAGACACCTAACTAGACTAAAGGCACACACACATACACCAAAAGAGCAGTTTTTCATGCATGGGAGAATGCGCACACAGACACACACGTTCATACTCGATCAAATGCAGTCAAACACACACACACACACCCACAAAACTTGTAACTGTAGGATTGTAGATCAAGCAAATTTTCTTTGGCCTGGTGACTGTAGCTTTCAGACTCCGACTACTTTCCCATGGTGCCATACAGCTGAGGAATCCAGTTCAATGTGATTATGTTGGGTGAAGCCTGCTTTGGAGAGGAGCCAAGTCCCGCTTCAGAACTGAAATCTGACTAAATGTTGAATGCATGAATCATCAAATTAAGATTGTGAGTCACGCTTGAAGAGGAAAGGACCGAGGGAAAGTGTTTCTATGTCACAGATTTTCTTGATTGAAGTAGGCCTCCGATCGGCGCTCACTGAACGGTTGTGCTGCGGTGTTTACTGATTTCCAAAGCGGTGGATTTGTGCCGGGGCTGCTCCTACCCTTGACAAACAGCCTAAACCTTCTGTAAATCTGGTGCCATTGTGCTCTACAATCTTCTCACTGAGCCATCGATAGCGCAGACTAATGCAGGCTTACCCAACACTTGATTTATGATCTTTGTGTGTGTTTGTGTGAGTCGAGATAGGACGCAGTTAGCCTTTAATGGAAGCTAAATAAAGGTTTTTGTTTGCATTCGAGCAAGTTGTACTATTTAAAGACAATTTAACACAATCTTGCTGTGAATCAAAAGTTGTATTCACAAGAAAATTAAACACGCTTATGTTCATTTAGTAATCACATTAGCTAGTTAGATGAAGTAAGCAAATATTACATACATGTGCCAAGCTTGTTGTAGCTTAGCATTTCAATGACTGTGCGCCAAAAGTAAAACAAATGAATATATTGAGGGTGTACACATTCTGACGTTGTATTTGCAACGGATTGTGATGTTTCCTCTCTATCCTCTCCCTTTCTGTCTTCCCTCTTGTTCCTTTTCTCTATTCCAAACTCCACCACCCTCCTCTGCAGGCGAGACGAAGACCACGGTGTCGCCCTACATCCCGGACGGGGTCAGTGATGGCCAGTGGCACTCCGTCCAGCTTCATTACTACAACAAGGTAAGGAACGTAATCATCTGCTTTTTGTCTTCCTCATTCGGCAGAGCTTTTAACGTTTCTATTTGACAACTAGCGCATAGAGGTTGGGTGTAAATAGTAACACGCTGATAAGACTTTGTTTCAGACAGTTCGTAAAATAGAAAAAGTCTAATTCTCCCAGTAGGCGCACCAACAATATCATATTGAGATCATACTGTAATTAGACAGTGTTCTGGGGCGATGAGTTCAGGAGTTATATTATTGGAGTCAAGAGTGTGAAATATGACTTTCTTTGAAGCTACCAAGGCAGTTAACCTTGACTGCTGATTGTGGAGATTATCTCAGCAGTGCAGGTTTGACTAGTGACGTGAACTCTGAGACGGGTTAACCCCCTCCGCCTCAGTCTTTGACGCTGAATTATGGTGCAGCTTTTCTGCCAGAACCACCAGGGGCCTAGCTTCAGCTCCACGGGTCAAAAGTTCTCCCTGTACATTCTCCCGACTGACAGCTGAAGCGTTGATTGCCTTCGTATGCAACCACGGATAGCTGCACGATGGCACAGTCTAAATTTACTTTTAATCACCGACGCCCATAGGACATCTTAGTTTGTTCTATTCACGGCGTCTAAAGACATTTTTCAAGGCGTTCCCACGACGGTCTCCTTGCTCCTTTGCTAAATCAGAAAAGAAACGGCAGCGATTATTTCACAAGCTAGCTCATGTAACCTCTTCAGCAGTAATATTAGATTACATATTTGCAGTTGTTGGTGTTATTTTCCGACAAACTTCCACAGCCTGCGGGCGTTGTTCTTTTTAACATTAACACCCAGACAGGAAATAAGATAACGCCGTCCTTCTGAGGATTTACAAGCTATTGTATGGGGTCTGATTGTTTGGTGTGGGACTCATTAGAATATTGAAAGCCACGTTCAGGATTTAGTCAGGGTCTAAAGTAATATACAGCACGGTTAATTTGACAAATATCTGGATTTATGTTTAATGGTTATAAATGAATGATGTGTTTATTTCCTTTTATCTTGAAGCTAATGGATTCCACTCTCACGAGCATGTGCTAGCTCTATCACGTAGCCTTTCAATGCTAATTTGCTAACAGATATGCATGAGCTCTGCTAAGCTGTTGCAAACATCTCCTTTCTTCTTCGTCTCCATCCCTTTCCTTTCCTTTCCTTTCCTTTCCTTTCCTTTCCTTTCCTTTCCTTTCCTTTCCTTTCCTTTCCTTTCCTTTCCCGCTCTTCCTTCATGTATGCGATGCTAAAAGCTGTAGCATCTCTGGCCTGACTCCAGACATCCAGCGTCGTATTTCTGTAGCACCTGTGTTTCGCAGCACCCGGCCTCTTGGCCTAACACACGCCTACAATAAGCACCGTCTCGCATTTCACAGGTTGCTCGCCTCTTTCTTGTGTCCGTGGCATACTTGGTTGCCTTGACAGGGATGTATTCGTCAAAGGCGATGAATTGGGATGTCACACTTTACCATGTTAGCTGCAGGGTCACATCTGTATCCATTGTTTGAGATGCGTAAAGACTGTATGTCCCTGTCTTCAACTTCTAAACAGGATAATGACGCTATTGAGACAATGGCTCAAACCTGCTTTAATGCTGCTGCAAGGCTCTTGACTATGACAGGTATTATTTGCAGGATAGAGTTTGTTGGCCCCTTTTGTCTTATTTGCCTATTGGGTTGTCGAATGTTTATAAGAGCGTCACTACGGAAACACGATTCATTTCCTGCTTTGTTTTTGTTGTTTGCTTTTCTTTTTATTTAGCCTCACTGATCCAGTAGACTTCATTTTTGCTGCCCTGACACGCAGATCCAAGTTGTCAACACACAAACACACACGCATGCCCTACTAAGTGTGTTTTTTGGCGTGTAAAGCTGGGGGCGGATGTGTTCCACCAATGACAATCTCAGTGCAGACCGGTGATTTGCGGGGCCGGCGACACATTCCCTTAAATTAGCCCGAGGCCGAGTATAGCCCCCTACACGGGGTCAGCCTTTCTTCGTGTGCTGAATGATCAGAAGTCTGATTGACTGATGGTAATTTAATCCTGCATCAGTTGCTGCTGGGATTAGCCGAAATGTATATGGCAGAGAGCAGTCATGTTCTCACAATAGATTAGGCGTGTTGACATGTGAATGCTTGGACGTGAATGAAGGCGCGCATATGTGTGCCATGCATGAAAGAGTACTCATTCTTCACGCACGCACACATACATGCATCCATCTGTGCGTAGGTAGTATTGTCTGTATAGCGCAGGAGGACAAGAGGAAAGATCAGAGTCCGGCTCTGAAGGTATGATGCAATCCAGATTCATGTCATGCAAACGGACACATAAATAACCCCAGAAAGATAACATAAATAATGTTATCTTCCTGCGGGCTTTTTAATGGTTTAGCTAGGAATTCTAGTGAAGGTGGCCGCTGATGATTGATGAACTGCTTAAAGCGTTTCAAACGACTGGACTGTTACACTCGCTGGCCTCAGACTCATGCTGGATTTATACTCGTGCGTCAGACCCATGCCGCGGTCTACGACGTGGCCTGACTCGTACCTCCCCAGAAACGTAAGATTGCAACAAACGCGATAGGTCCAAAATTAATTTCCTCATCCCCCAGTGGCCAGACAGGCCCAGACAGTTCACCCTCCTCCCGCCTCCTACACACCATCTACTCTGACGCCTTTGCTCTCCTCTGCCATGCGGTGATTTCAACGGCTTAAAAACTCACGTTGGAGTTGGAGCTAATGAATGTCAACATATTTAAAGAGATATCACAATCTTAGCCACATCATTCTGCTGGGGGATGGCTGCTGCCAGCAAGGAGGGTGGGGGTGTCTGGTCTGGTCTGGTCTGGTCTGTCTGAGTAACATCCACATGAATGCCAGGTCCGAAAGTTTCCCAGCGGAACACTGAATTGTCAGAAGATGGTCAATGATATTTACGTCTCCTGACAGTGGTTTTAATGTTGTGGCTGATCGGTGTATATGCTGCTCTGCTGACTGACCTGTTTACTAAATACATAATGTGCGGTGATTTTAAGTTACATTTGGTTCTAAACAAAGTTCCACTCACGTTTTGTTTGCTCATTTGAAATTTCACGCTCCTTTTAATGAGCAGTCAAAGCCTTGGTACTAGATCTGTTTTGCACAGATACAGTGTAACAAAGTACTGTCGGCTCATTTGTGGCTGTAGTGTCACAGCTTGACACCATTTTCTGTCTGTGCTTGATTGAACGGTGCAACAGATGGTGTGACCTCATTTAGTAAATAACCACTTTAAAAGTAAATGCTATCGAGACGCGCAGAAGGACTTTGCTCTCAAGTTTTGTAATAAATCCCCCAAATAGTTGGTGCAACTTAATCCGGGATAGTTCGCCCCACACCGGCCCCAGTTGTTGTTTAACGGTCCTAACGGCACACTCGCACAATGTGATTTATTGGGTCGCGCAATGAGGGAGGGGATGAGGGGGTGAGGGGGAATCGCGCAGGGTCTTGCGGGCGCCCCCCTTTTATTTTCAAAGCTGTCTTCAGAGGACTCATGGTGCCTCTGCTAAAAAACAAGAGGTCAGAGGTCAGGCGAGGGTTGGCATGACAACAGACACGGATTTGCCATTGTTGCAGCGATCGGGGTCAGTTGGAAAGCTGTGTGTTGTGCATCTGTGGTGGTGGTGGTGGGGGGCAGACAAATTGAGAGCGTGCGTAATTGTTTTTTTATTATTATTTTGAAATGCGCGCATATGTCTGCACCGCTGTTGGAGATGCTGCACAATGGAGGGCGGAAGAACAAGGGCATTTTTGAAATTCCACCGAGCGAAGCCTCAAGGACGGTCGGCTGTGTCAGCAAACTAAACAGGATGCAGCGACACGCAAACGCCGGCTAAACATGCGGCAGCGCGTTCTGGGAGCAGCAGGAGGCTTCGTCTTGGGTTTTGATGTGTCCTGACTGCAGGAAATGATGTCATTTGGTCGGACACCGAGCAGGATGTGAGCTGTGTCATGGTTGTGTGTGCCAGGCCACCTGCATGGATGTTTCTATCGAATCTCACCATGAAATACTTATTACCAAATGATTTTTATAATGCTGCGCTACAGGTTTGATGTCAAACATGCAATTGTTACACTTGCTAATATGGACTTTTATATATGCAGCTAGGATGTATAGTCAGCATTCCCAGACAGGCTTAGCTGGCTCTTATCACCAGCAAGCGCCTTAAGTCTTCTCCTCTCGGCCTCAGCCCTCGGCCCTGCTGTTTACGTGGTGGGGCTTTAATCATCAGGACGTTAGTGCAAATTGCTTCACAGAGCAGTGTGAAATACTTTATAATATGTCACGTATATAGTTTTGCATTCCACGCCTGCTGGACTGAAACTGTAACCAAATCACATTAGCTGCATTTAGAAATCTGTTACTCAAAGGAGGACAGGTGCTGCTTTTAACATTTTCAGGACTTAGCCTAAAATGTTAAGAGAACACAAAACCCTGGCACGTGTTCACTCAACTCTCCATCACCCGATTCCCTCCGGCTTATATTGACTAAATATTTTCAAAACACATGTTTTTAAAAGATATCACTCACAGATATCTTATCCAAGACCTGGCAGGGACCAAAAGGTAAAGCAAAAAAGGAAAATAGATATTAGAAAAGATACGCAATTAAAAAAAAAAAAAAAAAAACTACAGTACAAAATGCTGGTATTATGCTAAAGAGAAGCCTCCTTTTGCAGACTAACCAGAAGGCAACACAATGGATACAAATGGGGATGTTGCTTTGTCTCTCTGGTCTAATTTAGGAGTTCTGTTCCAAACACTTATCTCATTCGGAGCTGTAAAATAAGCAAACTGTTATCCCCCTCTTTGTATTACTTTCTGTCTCACTGTTGATGTTACAGGATTTATAGTGTTTTCTTCAGGATGAGCTGATATTCAGTCAGTCACACACAGGCACACAGCAGATAATTGCTCTTGAAATGCACTGCAAGTCGTTTCGGAGTTGCCATCCGTCTGCTTTCATTGCAGTTTTATAGCTAATGCTCAAAGGCGCGTATGGCTTTCCTGGGTGGCCGTAATGAGATAGAAGAATACGCGCATTCCTTATTAGGCGTTTGACTGTGTCTCGGTCACATGGACTCGCTTCATCAGCTGTGAACGGGGATACACACGGCATATGAACAGAGTTATGATCGGTGACCATGTCACGTGTTTCTGCCCAGGCCTGGGTGCAGGTTTGCGTATTTTCTCTGCTAAGTGCATCTTACAAGAGGTTAAGTAGTTCTTTTTGGAGGTGAAGCCCCAGACTCTGCATTCCCCGGTAGGGTGTGTTTTCAGAGGAAGAGGCCTCGCTAGTCTTTGTTCTTCTTGACGTGCGTTTCCTCAGACCTCAAACAGTTAAGGTTATCATCACACATAAACACACACAGTGTACTATCAGTGTTTTATTAAGCCTCTGGAGTCCGTAGTGGAATTTATTGTTTTTGACTACTTTTGGTTGTACCTTTATATTTCATCTTAAAAACTGTTTACATTGCCTGAAACCAGAAAATCAAAGTAGGAGAAAGTTAGATTTTTCTCTGTGGAAACCACAAACATGTTTAATGAACCATTTTTATAACTCAGAATGCAAATAGAAAGTGTAAATGTACAAATTTAGCAAACAACAAAGTTCCCTCCAGACTGAATATAGCATCACTCCAACAACGTTTCCGTCTTAGCAACCATTGGCATATAATTTCCTGATTGGTTGATGGAATGCATTTTTCCACCAATAGGAAACCAATTTCCACTATTTGCTTTTGCTTTTGAGCATTTTTGCGATCTCCGCTAGCTAGCGTTTCTCCCATGCACCAATCGCGCACCAACACGACGCCAATATTCAGGAATATGTCTGATGTAAATGATTTATTATAAGTCTAGTTTTACTTGGCCTGTAAATACAATTTAAAAACTGGTATATATATATATAAGTTGAAACAGAGACTGCATCTTGCTGCTAGGTTGTCATAAATTGATCGTGTGTTTTGGACGCACCGCCACATCCATCGACTCCAGAGAGTTAATTATAATCCACTTTAATCACTTTAATCACTCATTAGTATAATAATACTACTATCATTATGTACTCATTGTAGTCTTTGTTGACAAGTAGAGGCTGGATTTGAGGCTTTCAGATTCTTCAGACTCTAGGAATGTTCCCTCTGTTTTTCCTGCTGTAAATTTCACCTGCATGGTATCTCACAGCGTGATATAGATCTACTAGAGAAACCTTTGTCCAAAGGCGGCAGTGCATGAGTTGTAGCCTATTGTGTGTGGTGGCGGGAGAGGGTGTTTTTGAAGTGGGCAAGAGGGAATGGTGTTCTGCTTCTGGATGTCATTATTGTTGGCGAACCATCAGGAAGCGAATGCAACCGCAGACACCCCAGCATGCATGCCTTCATGCGCACACGCATACAGCATATGCACACAAAGATGTTTGTCTTCATACTTCGGCGGCTGTACATTGATGGGCGCAAAGGCTTGAACGGATATACATATAGATACACGCACTTAACCTTTTTCTGTGGAATTGACATACATATGTCAACGTATTTGAATAAACAAAAAACACAATCTAAAATGGAGCAATAGCGCGTGGAATACGTCTTCTTTAACACCCATCACACATACACAGTGATAGTGATGTGGCTTGGTTGTGGGCTGCAGCTCTAACGCGGTGTCTTTCTCTCACGGTGTCTCTCTACCAGGAAGGGGGGAGTCTGATGGACTCCAGTGGGGCTCTGCGCCTCCCGCTCTATACCACCTGGCTGGAGCTCAATCAGAAGGAGGTAATCTCTGACCTCTAGCTTAGTTCCCAAGTGGTGTTCCCCCGCCCACATCCCATGGGTTTCATGTAGTCCCTGCTCTCCTTTTAGTACAGTCTACTGACTAACATTGGTGTGCACTCTTTTGTTAAATACACAAAGGTAACATGGCCTCTAACGCTAAGGTTTTGACTCTTATTTAGTCAGAAGATGCTGTAGTAGGTGGTGTGGTTTGGGTTGGTTGTTGGCAGTAGAAAGTTTGTGGACTTTGTTCCAGGTTGTCTTTTATCTGCTCTATGAGAGTACTTTTTCATGACTTCTTTTGGAAATACTTGATTACAGACACCAATGTTTTTGAACATTGCTTATATCCTTAAAGTCTAATATTTTAAAAGGTACGTTTGCCAGTCTTCCCCTGAACTATCTTTGTGGGTAGATCGTCACTATACATTGCTTCTAGCAGCACACTAGAAGCAATGTATATAATGTCATCTGCGTATTTGCACATAAAAATCGTAAGTTAAACAGGGTGCTTGCAATGAATGTGTAGTACTTCACCGTTTTCTTCCTGCTTCAACATGGCTTTGTCCTTTGTTGTTTTCTTAATGTTACTTTACTAGCTTTACTAGCTTAGAGAGCAACTTTAAACATCAAAAAAAAAATCTGTCAAATTCCAGAAGATTGATTAGATGTGAGCCGTGGAAACACATCGTGTGTTTTTCAGGGTTGTGAAACATAAACTCTGTCTCCTTATATGATTAAGTATCACATTCCTCTACATCTTTATCTGCCCCATTTCATTTCTCTGCTTGGTTAAAGAAGCTACTCATAGCTAGGACTAAGGGTGTATGAGCAAAAGAGACACAGTTACAACTTGGATGCTCATCTGTCAGATCTTGTTGACGTCTTCCATTGACATTTGTTCAGGTGAAATGAACATGTCTGAGCCTTGGCGGGCAGGCGTCTTGATAGACACAGAGTGAGCAGCGATTGTGTGCTTTCCTTGGCATCGGAGCCAAAGCGAGTACAGACAGCTTATGCATCTCAGCTCCAGGATTTAATGCCAGATCCTTAATCTTCTCACTGGATTCATTGGAGTATTAGCTAAATAATAACGAAATATAACTTCTGAATTTTAGCAGGTGTAGCCATCTTCCTCTACAGTCGGGTGTGTTGTGTGCGGACGTTTATATATGTGTCTGTCTCAATGAGTTACCAGTAAGAAGGATCTGCGCATGTGTACGTTTTTCTGTCATTGAGGAATGGAGATAAATCTTATCAATCTGTCACTACGGACCGCCTTCATACATGACTACCGAACTTACTACACCACCCTGTCTCATTTCTTTCCTTCACCCTCCCCAACTTCCTTTGTGTGTGCACCGCTGAAAGGAATAAATTTCACACACTTCACCTAGCATGACCTAAACCTCTTATTAATGCCGATAGAGATGGCCAGAAAGTGGAATTTCACGGGGGGGGGGGGGGGGTGTTAAGGAAGGACAGATAAAAATGCTGAGGATGTTGAAATGAAGTTGAGAGGAAGGAAATGGTTATATAGTTTATGGCTGCTCTGTTCTCCTGGCAGCTGAGTGTCCTCCTCCTCCCTCGCCTCTCCCGATTCCTCACTCTTATCTTTTTCAGCTTATGTATTTCTTATCTCCCTTATCCAGGACAGGCCTCCTTTTTATTGTGCCACTACCTTTTAGTGCTAATCATTATGTTCCGTAATCGCTTTATTTTCGCTACAAAGCTGTTTAGATAATGTTAGATGGTCACTATAGACATTCAGACTTTAAAGAGCTTTGATTGACTAACTACCAGCTTGTAACTGACAGCATGCTGGGTATTAATAGATTCTCGAAACGTCTCAAGACCAGAAAGCACAAAGCAATCCAGCTCGTTGGGTTTCAACCTATGTGCTTGTGGTTGTTGTAACAGAATCTAGAAGAGGCGACATGGAGGTGCGGCAGCTAGCGTTAGCAACTGTGCTAACATAGGCAGTTTAGTTTTTATGTGCGGTTATTTCCTCCGCTATACCTGCTACGTTTTCCACATTTTTTAAGTATCATAATTGCCGGTTTCAAAGCTGGCCACAGGTGTGCAGTAGCTATTAATGTTTGTCTGTTTTACTGTTGCCTAGCAACAGTAACACAGGAAGTCAGGACTTAGCAAGCGGTAGGAGCCTTCTGGTTTATGGTCAGCAGACCAATAAGAAGGTCAATTAGATGCTCTACTGGCATCTACGGGCATGCTTTAGGTGTGACAACGGCGCAAAGTGTACTAAATATCAGGATTATCTAAATTCAACAAATGTCATAAAACTGTAAGGTGCCTAAAAGTATGAAAAAAAAAAATAAGATGAACTAAGTCAAAGCGAAAAAACTTTTAAAACGTTTAAAATAAGCTTTAACCAGCAGTTGAAAAGTAACAATTTCAGGGTAAATGCACATGGCCGTGTTTGTCGAGTTTTAGAAGGAATGTTCTGAAGCCATTCACAGCAGGATACAGTTACTCTTACCTCAGTTTGTGTGTCATCCCCACATTTGTTGGGCAACATGAAAGCAACAAGTCAACAATGGCCGCTGTCCACCTGTTACTCTGAAAGATAGAAGTGCGATGAGAAGTTGAAGACGGCAGTAACATATAGGCTTGAACGTGGGACATCGTAGCTTTCACGAAACTGTATGTGTGTGTGTGTTTTTGTGTGTGTGTTTGAATAATTCACACTTCTAAGTTTACATAGCCAGAGGGCGGGTGAGGTAATGTGGACATGACAGAGTCTGTTTCTGCCAGAGGGAATGTGGGACACACTAACCTGTGCATGACAAGGCCAAAAATCAATTTTACACAAGAGGGTTTTGGTTCAGTGCTCATCTTTATTGTGGGTTCAGTTTTCTCCAGTCTACGTGGCCGCACTAAATATATTCTCTTATGGGGACTAAATGAATTTAAAAAAAAGAAAAAGAAAAACTTCTGTTGTGGTTTCTCCGTTTAGCAAAGGGAAACCGCATGCGTGCACACACACACACTTTAAAGCATCAAGAGGCCGCGTTTCAAATATCCACCAAGTGTAACTTTCATCCAAGAGTCAGCAACAATGGCATTTCCTCGGGCAAACGCAAACTAATAAAAGACTGTGCGCCATTCTTCCTTTATGATCAAACTGAAGTGTGTGGCCGTGCGCAGCTACGCTGGCTACTTCCTGCATCACACGCACACACAAGCTGGCCACCCGCTCACTCAGCACACACGCTCAAGACATCCTTCCCCTACTCCCCAAAGACACATCTACAAGAACACAATCCCCACTTCTGTACGCGCACACACGCACATATTTCCTGGTCATTAGTTGCTCATTTTGACAGTGTTTAAGCTGTCGAACTGTGTTTAGCACGTAACTTAATCCGTGCAGCAGGCCTCTTTATCCTGGCTGCAGGTTTGGTTAAGTTATCATGTCAGCTTTGACAGCCCCGTGGTGTGTGTGCTAGGGTGCATCTTTTCCCCGTGTGTTCACGGTGTGTTTCTGCTGAGTGAAAGTGTCTGTGGCGGCTGAGCATGGCCGGACGTTCTGTGTTTAGGTGTACCAGTGTGTGTGTGTGTGTGTGGGAGGTTCGCGGCCAGTCCGCTCGTGTCCTCTGCCCTCCCCGTCTTTGTGGCAAGCTGCGGGGATCAAGTGCGTTGCCATGGCTGCAGCAAGCCTATCGCCCCTGGAGACGACACCTCAGTGAGAGGGAATCTCCAACAGCCCCAGAGGAGGGCCGAGGGTAAATAAGAGACTCTCACGGGGCCCCCACAAAATGAGGGCCAAGAGCACTTTAAAACGAGGGGTTAAAAAAAAAAAGCCTCAGCTAACTGAACGGGAGGTTTGATTGAAAATAAAGATGCGTACGATTTCTTTTGAGAATTTCTAGTTTAATGGTGAACTTCCTTATTCCTTCACTGAAATAACTTTTTTTTTATATTATATATTTAAGCGTCTAAGTTATGACGTGCAAATAAAAGCCCCGATAAAGTTTGCATGGGAACTACTTTTAAATCCCAAGCAGTCTTCTTCAAATAGCCCAGTTATAAAGAGCGAGTTTGTTCGTACATACACTGTAAATATGTTTCTAATAGTTGTTTTAATCCTCTACATGCTATATGAGTCTCACCCTTAAGAACGGCTTATCCCTCACGTTACGTAGATGCTGTAACCTACGCTGGTGTGAGCCATTTATACATGGGCGCTCATCAGTCTGGCTCGCCCTGTGGAAACACCTCCCAAACACTAGTGGGCGCTCAGTTAACCTTTCCTCGTCGTGTTCCGTCTTAATTGATCCAAAACAATCGATTATGAAAGGGGCCTTGAATGTTTATGGAACACCAAACTTATGGAGAAATTAAGTAGGGACCACCTACCCATTATATGTGTTCTATATTAAACTCGGCCTAGTGCTATTTATAAATATACATTATTATTATCATTCTGCATTCAGTATTAAGCTATTACTTATCCCTTTACAAAAAATATGTTGGATCCATGTTAATGTGTATTTACGTGTATTTAAGAAATTTAAATTTGTGGGGGAAAATTAAAAAAAAAAGAAGACCTATGAATTAGGATATTGTGGAGATCTAGCAGACGGAAATACTACAATACATGTCCAAGCTGTTGACTCAGAAGCCTAAACCAAGCCTTACTCAATATTTCCTGCATGTAGTTTTGCACTTGCAGTTTTCAGTGTGAAGTGTGTGAGTTATCAGCACATGTAACACCTGTATCCCCTGAGAGTTTGAGTTTGCGGGTCCATTATGTAAAACATCTCCGTTTTTTCTTTCTCGTCTTTATCTCATCTCCATTGCTTGACTTAGCTCAAATGGGACATTGTGCTGTAATCGGGGGGACGACAGATTCTGACAAACTACCTTTAGTTGCCCATCAAAGTGTTTTATCATCGGCCAAACTTTCTGATTTCCGTTTTCACAGCGGTGTGACAAGTGATTTTGGTTTGTTTGGCTTAAATGAGTGATTTTATGTTTGTTTATATTTCACCGTGGTAGTTGAAAGCTAAAAAAAAAAAAAAAAAGGTAAAAAGGGAACATTTCATCCCCTCTCCTCTGACTTCCTCAAATCTGGTAGTTTTGTAGACGTTTCCAAGGACAGATGTAAAACAAAAGCAACATAAGGCGAAGTCACGAGTGAGACTTATTTTTATTTTGCTCCTTAATCTGATTTTAGAGGAATTTGTTCAATAAATAGAACTTATACAATGCTGTCCAATAAAACCGCACCACCTTTTAACTTTCTGTGCTACAAGTGCACATTTCTTCTCCCTCTCTGCCCTCTTTTACTCTGTTTTCTCTTCCCGCTGTTGAGTTTGTGCTGTTTTTGTTACGATTGTCAGAGCTCATTTGCTCCCGGCTGCAAAACTTTATCTACTGTGTCAGACTCCAAGCTGCTTTTAGAACAAAACCTTTTTTTTTTTCCCACAGGGGACATTCATGCGTATCTTAAGGCAGGGTAATTTATTTAAAACCTGTTGTTAGCCCGTTGAAGTAGAGCATCTTGTTCAGGACGTCGACTTTTTTAAAAAGTTTACTTTATAAACAAGGCGTCGTCCGCGTCTCCTCTGGGTCACGCCTCTTTAGACAACAGTAGGAGGCGCCAACAACAGTTTATTGGCCGTGGTTGCCACGGTGACTATAGGAGGTGGGGGTAGAGCGTTATGGCAGGGGTGTGGTTTCTGACGGGCGTGATTCCAAGTCCAACACGCAAGGTGAACGGCATGACCCTAATCGGTGTACATTAGTCATAAGTCTGAGTTTAAATAATGCCCTCAGTTATTTCAGTTTGAATTTTTCAACCAAAAATCCCAAATGTTTGCTTCTTTCAGCTCTTTCAAATTTGCTCCTTTTTCTTAGTCTTCACTGGACGAAACAACACACCTGTAGACTTTTTCCTGGACTGTGATGCAGCAATGTGCACAAAAATGAATCTGAAAACTAATGAATACCTAACCTGAAATCATTTATTTCACTTTTACTAGTTACTTTTTACTGTGGCAAAGCAGTGATTTAAAAAAAAAAAAAAAACAGTGAAAGATCTGACGCTCGTCTTTGCTGCTGAATGCCTGAAAACAGCAGAGGGGCTGTACTTCCCGTATGTCTCATGGAAAGAGTTTTTGGTAGAATCCATGGAAACAGGACACGCTGAAGGGAGTAGCAGCGACGACCTGCAGTCAGACTCCCCGTGGGTTACAATCCACGTCCGGTCCCGAACCCACCTGAGCCAAAATAGAACGCGGCATACCCGTCTGTTGCTCATTTTCTCCTTTACCTATTTTTCCCCTTGCTTATTTTTGTCCGCACGCCTTTCTTTTCTACTCTTCGCCCTCTCTTTTTCACCCTTTGTTCGCCTCGTCCCTGCCCCACCAGTATCTCATTACTGTAATCCTATTTATTAAGCGGGAGACAAACACATGCAGTCTCTCCGTCCCTGCCTTTGTTCCCTATTCTATTACGTCTCTACAAGCGTAAAACCCTTCCTTTAGTTTCAAGTGTTTTTCTCTTTTCGTTTTGTAACACGGAGCTACGTAGCTGTGTGTCACCGCGTGGTTTAAACTTCTCTCCCGCCATCAAACGGCCTAATGTAAACACTGCGGCGTGATCAGATCTGGTGTCTGTGGTTACCCCTCCCGTTTGAAAAACTGCCGCGTGAACTAAACGTAAAAGATGTCTCATTCTCTAATTGGTGGGAACATTTCTTGAATTAAACTCCAGTTAACGGCATGCTCCGCTGAACTTGAGTCTCAGGTTCCATATTAAAGACATCTAAAGCGATTTGGTGGCCTGATTTCTCTAAGCTGATCCACATTTTCTCAGATCAACTGTTTGCCGGCCACGGGCCTTGATGGAGGGGGAAGTAGCCTACTTTGGAACCATTAGGTGCGAGCGGAGGCACAATGGGCTTTTTTGTCGCATTAAGCCGGGGGAAGGCCTGCGCGGTTCGGCTCCAAGTTGTCCGAAGTCAGCTAGACGCTGTTTGTGTAGCGCTGACCCGCACCGATCATGGCTGCCGTCCAGGCAAGCTCTCCCAGATTGTGTGAAAAGAAAACATAAAACAAAGAATGAAATCAACCATTAAATTTTTAATACAACCAGTGATGGGATTTTAACAGAAAAAAAAATCGACTGTGACACTCAGACAGGGAAAAAGAAACAGTAAATGTGTCTAATGCCTTATAATGCCTTATTTTTCAGCCTAACATCGGGCGGCTAGGGATCCCTCACGGACCCTCCAGTGAGAAGGTGGCCATGGTCGCCGTGGACGACTGCGACATCTCCATGGCGATCCGCTTCGGGAAGCAGATTGGCAACTACTCCTGCGCTGCGCAGGGCACCCAGACCGGACAGAAGAAGTAAGACTGACAAAAACTCTTTTCTCCTGGAGTCGTCCCACACACTCCCACTGACTAACAGGCGAATATGCTGCACCCCGGGGGCTCCTGCAAATTGCCTTCATTACAGCAGATTACACAACTTTGATTCTGCCGTCCTCTCCTTTTATCTTTTAATCTGTGGGCTCATCCCGGTGGCCTTACCGCCGCCACACAACCCCAAAGCTCATCTCAGCGCGGGCTTTAAAGGATTTACTGTGTGTTTTTATCCCCCCCACCCCACACACGCACACTAATCAATTTTTATTTTGATAGTATGACACTTTTTTTTTTTTTTCCAGCTTGCATGCTCAGACACATTTAGTATGTAGAGGGTGGAGACAGAAAGCTTCAAAGGGGAGTTAATGGGGTTGCATTCTTCCAGGAACTCGTTGCACAGGTCACAGACGCTTGAGAGGCGTTCAGGGGACGTTCTGACGCTGGGGTGTTCGGTCTTACGTTACAACCGGCGCGTCATGTGTTGCAAAACAGCCGGAGACTGAGAGGTTTCGGAAACGTCTTGACGTGATAGAGTGTAACCACGGGCAGAGTGAGGCTTGCTAGGCAGTCGGTTCAGGTGAAAAATACCTAGTAGAGCATATATAACTGCAGCCTGTCTCTCTCAAGTATCCATACTTCCAAATCCTCTTCAGACATGCCCTTAAATAATCTTTTTCCCAGCTAAGTAGCACTGTTTGTGCTGCATTTACGCAACTTATATTTTTCCCTGATTTAGCAGGGTTTGTGCCCCGTTGCATCACGTTAAGCACCTTAAAGCCCTTTTGTGTTTGATGTTGCGCATTTTTGAATCTGCGGGCCTAAGCCGCTTCCTACACGACCAACTATGTTAAACCTGACAGCTTTAAACTTTCACACAGTGATCTCGGTTCATAAATATTGCTGCGGTTTAGCGAAGCACCTCCGTCTTTCTGTGGTAACGCGAGGACATACGTGACAAGCACACCACATATTGGTTGTTTTCATATTGTGTGTCCATATGTGACTCTGATTATTACGTGACGGTTATGGACACTATTTGACTATTTCGTTATTTTTTTTTTCTTCTGCAGGTCCCTTGACTTGACAGGGCCGTTGTTGCTCGGTGGAGTTCCCAACCTGCCCGAAGACTTCCCGGTCAGGAACCGAGACTTCGTGGGCTGCATGAGGAACTTGAGCATCGACAGCAGACCCATCGACATGGCCAGCTACATCGCTAACAACGGCACCACAGAAGGTCAGATACTCGTTCAGCAGAGTTTCACTGCGGAGGCAGAGACACTGCTAATTTCTAGAACCTACTGTTGATTCATAAAGTTATTTACTTGTAGTATTTGTATTTGTAGTAGAGATCGACCGATATATCAGACTGATATTTCCGTTTTTTACTGGTGTCGGTATCTGCCAATACGCGGGTGCACTGCTTGAGACGCTGTGGACCGTGCAGCCCATACATAACAAACCGAGATCTATTCACTTTATCACTCAGTCATTTCAACAGCCCTAACTTTTACTGTTGTTATTGTTCAAGAAGTATTCTTTGAGTTCAATAAATGATTTTGGTTCAATTGAGACATTTGTTACCGTTGTGTTGTTTTTGTCATGTAAATGGAGGGAGCTCCAAATATCGGCTCAGAAAAATCGACAGCACGTATCGGCCAATGCTGATGTAAAAAAAATTGGTATTGGCCAAAAAATCCATATCGGTCGATCTATAATTTGAAACAAACACACAGACAATGAGTGCATCTTTTTGTGTTTCACGTTCAGGTTGCCCTGCAAAGAAAAACTTTTGCACCAGTGATGTGTGCCAGAACGGAGGGGTGTGCGTCAACAAGTGGAACACCTACAGCTGCGACTGTCCGACCAAATACGGTGGCAAACACTGTGAGCAAGGTAAGAAACGAGCGCGTGCAATTGATTCGCGTGTAAGATTCTCTGGTCAAATGTGTCTCTTGTCGCATGCGCGTTTACCTGCAGCATGTGTGTCTGAGCGCTTCCAGGAAACGGTGCGTATTTGGGAGATCAAATTGGATGGGAAACACCTCATTTTACTCAGTCTGACTCATGCAGCAATCATAATGGAAAGTCACAGTGGAGCCTCTGATCAGACTCTAAACATGGCCTTAGGTGTGGAGTTTTGGAAGACAAAGAGCAAACTTTGACTCATTTCTTAAAGCCCAGACTCAGAGGATGAAACAAAAAGCACTGATCTCATATCTGTTTCTGGTACCACCACAGCTGGCAAGGTTAGCAGCTCATGTTATTGTGCAAACATTTATACTGCACATATGCTATAAATAGCCTGCAACAATAACAGTGTGCAGAGATAGATAAAATGAACATGAACGTATTCTCTTTTTTAACCACGGGAACATAAAAGCATCTCGGCCAGCCACCAGTGTTGTTATTTACACCCCATAACTCGTCTCATGTTCTTCTATGGAAAGGAGAGAACTTTGATTTCTTCCTCCAGGCTTGCAAACAATATGAAAAGGTGTGAATGCTCTCCTTGCCCTCTCCTCTATGAGGTAGCCGACCAGCCGCTGCCAGGCTCCAGTATCCAGTATCTGAACTGGGCTGGGATCACAGCGAGCTAGGAAGAGGTTTTGGCCGCTCTGCTTGTTGTTGACACATTTGGTTTGCGGCTTCACACACATTCTCGGCACGGGAGAAACAAGAGATTTGTTATTTTGCTCTACCGCTGTCATCCAGACTGGACAGACATAAAACAATTAGAACGTACTGGATGTCACGCACCCGGTTTATTTACCTTCTTATTCTGTGAGATCAGATTTTGATTGACAGACCATTCAATGATAATAACAATAATATAGGCATCTAAATACACTGTGCTAGAGATTAACAAAAAAAAAATAGTTTTAATGTGATGACTATGTGGAGGTGCACTGTTAAAGCACAACCAAGATATTTCAAGCTATGTATGTAAATCATATATTTTTTTTAAGATCTCCTATGCTGTCATTACCAACCACAAACTGTAATTTTTCTATACATAGATAGATAGATAGATAGAATGTCTAATCAACCAAAGATTGTGCGACCCTCCTGCAGTGCCTCCGCGGACCCCCTGTCGAAGACCTAAGTTTAGGGTATTGTGGGACATAGATGCTGATGCTGTAACCTACCTACACCGGTGTGAGCCATTTATACTCACGCTGTAAGAACACCACCCAAACACTAATGGGCGCTGTGTTTTTTGCCCATCGGCTTAATATGTGTTTCCACTTCCTGTTTCACTTTCAACAATGGCGACTGAAACTTTCGCTGAAATTTCCTCGATGTGTTCCATCATTATTGATCTAAAACAGCTGGAAATAGTAAAGTGCTGTGTCAAATTGAAACGGAAGCATAAACCACCTGTAAGGGTTGTCTGAGATGGTGCACAGAGAAATCTGAAGTTTAAAATTGCCAGTTGAGGAAGTGAAATACTTTTAAAGGGTCCTTCCTTTGAATTGCCAAGTTTTGGGTCGTTCGCTTTTCAGGTTGAAATATTTAAAAATACTAAAATGCTCTTAAAATATTTAGCCAAATTTTGTTCCCTTTATTAGGCTGACAGGATAAACTACGCATCTGCCCAACATTATCCATGAGCGTGTTAACATCCTGCTGGAGGATGACACATTTAGCTTAAAGCACAGCCTCACAGAGCTTATCCCTAAAGTCTTATTAATGTGATTAATAACTGAGGAGTGGTTGTTTTTATATGCATTCAAAGATTTTTTTTTTTTCTTTCACATATTGAGCAATAAGCTTTGGGAAAGTAGTCCCGCTATAGTTTTCTGCTACCGGGAACAAATATGTGCTTTGTCCTGTAATTACAGCCTCTGTCTGTGAGTGTATTTGTAAATGCTTCAGTTGAAATATGTGCCCTGGGGAGCAGAGAACATGCAGAGTTTTTGGTGTGGATTATACAGGACGAAACACTAATTCTATGCTCGACTGAAAGATTGACCCTTGTTTTGTGCAAAGAGGGTCATGTTTGCTCTTTCAGCATCCAGACCAGAGCTTTCAGTCTGCGTGTCACGTCTGTTGGATTTTCGGTGGACTTTCAAGAAAGTCTCCAGACATTTGATGTTTGCCGAACAATTATTGTGTAGTAATCCTTGAGACATGAAGCGGCAATTATATGACGTAGAGGAAAATGTGAATCCAAGCCATAACAGTGAATCTCAACATTTCAGAACAGGAACCAGTAACAATGAAGACTGTAAATACACCATTTAAAAAGAAATCTTATTAACCTTTTTCCTTCATGTCACAAAAAAATGGTTACATATTATAACAGCATTAGTTTTGCGCACAGAACAAAGAACAGTTATTTTTCCTCTTTTTTGTCATAAAGCAATATGTGAAGAATGATCTGTATATTGGAGTTAATGTTTATACCAAGGGTCAAGGCCAAGGACCCCAAAACTTATGGAGAAATTAAGTAGGGAACTCCTACCTATTATATGTGTTCTATATTAAACTCGGCCTAGTGCTATTTATAAATATACGTTATTATTATTTTGCATTCATTATTTTTTTATTTATTTTTTTTGCATTCATTATTAAGCTATCACTTATCCCTTAACTAAAATATGTTGGATTCATATTAATGTGTATTAAAAGAAATTAAAATTTTAGGGAAAAAGTATATACATATGAAAAATGACTAATCAACCAAAGGTTTTGTGACACCCTGCAGTGCCTCTGCTGACCTCTAGGGGTTGCAGACCCCCTGTTGAAGGCCTATGGTTTATGGTTTATATAATTTTCTTGTAATATTTGTATATAAATGCGACTCATAGCCTCATTAACAAACAAACACTGTTTAAGTTTTGCTCACAACCTGATTCCTCGTCTTCTTTCCAGTGATACCATCTACTCACTTCTTCGACGGCCAGGCGCTTGTGTCCTGGAGCGAGCCCGACATCACCGTCGCTGTTCCCTGGTACATAGGCCTCATGTTCCGCACCAGGCAGCCTGCCGGCACTCTGATGCAGGCCAATGCCGGATCCTCCTCCACCATCAACCTCATGGTGCGATACTGGCAAACTGTTGTCAGAATAGACATCATTATCATCAGCATACGGTGTCATTTAAACAGAACTCTATATAGTTGAAGCTGCAGTCTTATCATCCGATTTCTCTGTCTTCTCACCTTGCAGGTCATTCAACAACAGGTCCGTATGGAAGTGTTGCTGAGGCAGCAGTTGATGGCGTCGCTGAGCTTCCCCCAAGTTCGTGTCAATGATGGAGAGTGGCATCACTTGCTGGTGGAGCTGAGAAGCGTAAAGGATGGAAAGGACATCAAATACATGGCCTCTGTGTCCCTGGACTATGGCATGTACCAGGTACATAGCACTACTGCAGCACAAGTAGTTATGCTAGAATGGAAAAATTCTACTTAATGTACATAAGAATGAGGTTTACTAATGCATTTTGCTCATTTTAAACAGAAGTCGATAGAGATTGGTAATAACCTCCCAGGTCTGAAGGTGAGGACTCTTCATGTTGGAGGTTTGCCTGGAGATGGAAACCAAGTCAGCAGAGGATTCGTTGGCTGCATACAGGTGTGTGTTTAATGTTATTCACACCCCTGAAAAACAGATCGTTCCCTGGTAGATCTTTGCTGTTTTGCGTGTTCCTCATTATCGCGTGCCCCCCATCAGGGCGTGCATATGGGCGAGACATCCACCAACCTGGCCAACGTCAACATGGATCAGGGCCTGAAGATCCGCGTGGAAAGCGGCTGCAACCTGGCCAACCCGTGCAACTCCAAAACCTGCCCCGAGAACAGCCACTGCAGCAACGACTGGAGCGCACACACCTGTGTCTGCAAACCAGGTATGAAATAAACGTGCACACGTTAGACACGTACGGCACATATCATTTGGCTCAGTAGGGTTTGGGCGTCATTTCTTCTTGACTGTCTGTCCCGCAGGTTTCTTTGGTAAGCAGTGTGTGGACGCTTGTCAGCTCAACCCGTGTGAGCACGTTTCCACATGTGTCCGCAAACCGAGCTCCTCCCATGGCTACACCTGCGAATGTGGACAAAATTACTACGGCCAGTACTGTGAAAACAAGTAAGCTTTCTTCCACTCTGCATATTTGTCTGTCTGAGAGGAATTAGATGTTTTTTAAGTTAGTAGAAAAAAAATCCTCTTTTAAATGTAATAGATATTTGATTCTACTTACAGTCCAATACAATACAAAAAATACTAAATCTTACACATTTAAAATCATAATCACTTACAGGTCTCTTTAAGCCTATTTTTTATTCAAAGCCCTGAACGTCCAGATGTTAGAAATGAAATGGCAAAGCTCGTTAATCGTCTTTGGTTCAGGTGTTTTCTCTTTTCTAAAGTTGGCAGTTATTCTGTGCAACTTTATTAGTTGGTAATCCCAGCTTGTGTGTGGGAGAGAGAGAGAGAAAATGAGACAGATCAAACATCAAAAAACATTTCAAGGATCAGCCATCTGTTAGGGAATCCATCTCACGGCGGTGTGAGAGTTCACGTGAATTAGTCAGCCCCGATTGAGAATCCATCATTTCCTGCTGAACTCTGACCCCCATGACACGCATCACTTCCTGTCTTAAGCAGGATGTGGGATTCCCCCGTCCGCGCTTCATTGCTCCTCCATAGTTGTTTAGTCTTTGCTGGCCTCCCGCTGCCGCTTGTCCCCTAT
Organism: Mugil cephalus; assembly: GCF_022458985.1. NCBI lineage: Eukaryota > Metazoa > Chordata > Actinopteri > Mugiliformes > Mugilidae > Mugil > Mugil cephalus. The sequence continues at coordinate 13,531,315 of NC_061791.1, read as the reverse complement.
CAGATCACATCGTGGCAGTGGAGATCACATCTCTCAGAGAAGGAAAGTCTGTGTATATGCGTTGTTTCGGCGAGTCAAAGTGACTTAAATGCGAAGAGGAAGTTTATTGTAGATTTATTTATTTGGAGATGAACCTAACCGATAACCAGGTGTTTGTTTGATTCCTTTGAACCGATAGCTTCTCAGTAACATGTCAAAACCAGATCAGCCGTGGCTTTGTTTTGTATGATCCTGGGAATCATGAAAGCCAAACAGGTGCATGAGTCATTATGCTGATTGAAACAATGATAACCTGATTTATCCACCTTTGCCTGGAGTGTGCAGCGCATTAACTATAAAATGGAAAAACTTTAATTAAACTTAAAAAAAAAATTGCGTTTCACAGTGTGTGTTTGCTTTGGTTTACCGAATGAATTTGTCTTCAATGACAGAGTGGAGAAGCCGTGTCCTCAAGGCTGGTGGGGCAGTCCCGTGTGTGGACCCTGTAACTGTGATACAAGCAGGGGATTTCATAAAGACTGCAACAAGACCACCGGAGAGTGCCGCTGCAAGGTAAATGCATACATAACATGACATTTTAGAAGAACTCAATAGGGCAGGGGTCTTCAACGTTTTTCAGGCCAATGACCCCCAAACCTAGGGAGAAATTAAGTATGTGTTCTATATTAAACTCAGCCTAGTGCCATTTATAAATATACATTATTATTATGTATTCCATGTACTGCTGTTCTACTGCTGTTCCGTCACGTTTATTTTACACCATGTTTAAGCATCTTCTTGGATCACACATGCTTTAAAAATGCAAAATATGTGCAACTCCTCCATATGTGTCCAACGCTTCTTCCTGCAGGACAACCACTATCGTCCAGAGGGTGAGGACACCTGCTACCCCTGCGAGTGTTTCTCCGTCGGCTCTGACTCTCGGACCTGCGATCCCGTCACTGGGCAGTGCCCCTGCAAAGGGGGAGTCATTGGGCGTCAGTGCAATCGCTGCGATAACCCCTTCGCTGAAGTCACTCCCCTGGGATGCGAGGGTATGTGAAGAGAATATGTTTTTTTTTTGTTTGTTTGTGATTAACAATTAATTACATGGATTAAAACGCATTATCTACAACAAAAAGCGCATGAATAAAGTTCATGGGAAGTGATGACCGTGAAAATTCTGATGACTTTAAAAACCAAAGGGGACAGTGATGAAAAAAAGATAATTTCAAACGCTGGCTGTTCGGGGCTGACAGAGGGACCCGGGACGAATCAATGAGGTGTCAAAAGGAGACAAATAGCGTCGCTCACGTCTGCGGGTGCTGTGGCCGAGCTAACTTCACATCTTTGTCGTCACCCAGTCAAGCAGAAGAGGCAAATCTGGCTAGCGGGCTAACTTGGCAGCGGGACTGCACACACACAATACAGTAGAGATGAATAAAAGACAAAGCCACAAAGTCCCTGACGGAATCTGAATGTCAGCCTGCTTACTGTTTCACCCAATATGACGCTCCTCTCGGTGTCTTAGAACGTGTTTGGACTTTTAATGGACGAATCCGTAGTGACAATAAGCTTCTTTTCATTGAAACTAAGGCCTAAAAATGCAGTTTTAGGATCAAATCAAATTTATGATTTATGGTGGAATCACTCAGTTGAGGTCTTTACAGAGAATGAAGCTCAGATTAAGAAGTGAAGTAGCAGCTAAGAGTTAATAAAACACCGGAGAGATTACAGGGACCTAAGAGCAGCTACAAACAAGGCTGCAGGTCCCAACCTGGTTTGCCCTGGACCCAGATATGCTGAAATGAATTATGTACCACAGTTTGTGTAATAGCCCTGCAGGATTAATGTAATTCAGTGCCCCTGTGCTTGTCTGTCTAGCTGTTTCAGAAGGTAATATCCTTGAGGTTAGGTGGCTTTCATTTCTTTAATAAGGCCCCAAACGAGGCATCAAGTATGTAAACGTCCTCCAACAATACCAATGGGATCATGCTCTTCTCTCCACAGTGGTGTACGATGTCTGTCCCAAGGCATTTGACGCAGGCATCTGGTGGCCAAAGACCAAATTTGGACGCCCTGCCGCCATGAACTGTCCCAAGGGATCCATCGGTGAGTACTTTAGAGTTGTGACCCACTTCAGATACTAGATGGAGACAGGCTAGCTTTGTTTCCAGTGTTTATGCAGATGTAAGCTAAGTGGCAGGTGGCTCAACAGACCAATGTAACAGCCTCCGGGTTTAACCTAACCCAAAACGTTGAACTATGGCTTTAAATCGGCAGCTATTTCAGGCAGTTGGGTCATGCTGTTTCTTTTTTTTCCAAAGGCACTTGTTTTAAAAGACAGAAAGAAAAAAACGGCAAAACATTAAGCGCTGTCGTCTAACAGAAGTTTGGTTAAGCTGCTGTTGAGTTGATGTATCATAAGACACATGAACCCTCTCTTTGTCTCGCCGAAGCATGAAAAGACAGTGGTAAGGCTCCCTGATTGGTTCGTTAATCCAACACGGCTTCCCCATCAGCCAGTGACGTAGTGGAGGCTCTTGGAAAAACACTGGATACATTAGGGTCTAACAGAATAATCCAGCTGTGTGTTTGTGTGTGAGTAAGAAAGAGAAACAAGGTAAACTCAAAAGCCGTGTTCACTGACTTGTTCCTAGTGTAATACTGTAACTGTCTTCCCTGCCCTCTTAGTAACTACAGTCACCATGGTGACCCCTTTGTTGTCTCCCAAGAGTCTTTGGGGGAATTTATTTACGAGTACCGCTCTGTGCCCTCTCCCGGCTCAAGTTGGAAGGCGTTTCAGCTCTGATCAAATAGGGGTTCATTCTTCAAGCCCCTCTTTTATTTTTTGACAATGTGTTCATCTTAACTACTGTTGTGCATTTCATGATCTGTTTTGTGTTCTCGTGGCTTAATATTTGTGCTGTCTCTGTGTTATTTCAGGTACGGCAATCCGCCACTGTAGTGACGAGAAGGGCTGGTTGTCGCCTGAGCTCTTCAACTGCACCACCGTCACCTTCTCACATCTGAAGAAAATGGTGAAGAAAAAAACACACATGAACTGTAATCTGAGCCCTAGTCCATAGGAGATTTAAGTACCCTACCTATTGTGTTATGAACTTAAACCTAATACTCGAGGCTTGAACTTTCCGTAGTCTCACTAATCCCCGGATTGACCGATTTCTATTACGGTTTCATCACACCCACTGAGTCGCTCCTGCCCTGACCTGCTCCCTCTCCCGCTCTTCTCATGCCTCACCAGAACGAGGAATTGCGTCGCAACAGTTCGCGGATGGACAGCGAGCGCTCCAAGGCCATCGTGCGCATGCTCCAGGGCGCCACCAGCAACACGCAGAACTACTACGGCAACGACGTGAAGACGGCCGCCCAGCTGCTGAACCACGTGCTGCAGTACGAGAGCCAGCAGACGGGGTTCGACCTCACTGCCATGAAGGACGCAGATTTCAATGAGGTACTCTTATGGATGGAACAGTACGATGAAGGAGAGCAGTTGTATGCACCTAAAAGCTATGACACACCAATGGGACATCTATGGCCCTAGCTTTGGCACTGTGCACTACACTTCTGGTAGTTCTTTGATATCACTGTGATGTGCCACCAGTTCCTTTTGATTCAACTTATACGACGAGAACCTTTTTATGTCTTTTAGAACTTGGTGAGAGCAGGAAGCGCCATACTGGATCCTGACACCAAGGACCACTGGGACCAAATCCAGAGGACAGAAGGCGGCACGGCGCATCTGCTGCGCAACTTTGAGGACTACGCCAACACGCTGGCTCAGAACGTCAGGAAGACCTACCTGAAGCCCTTCACCATCGTCACCGAAAACATGAGTGAGTGTTTGAGCCGCAATCAAATTGTACGTGAGGTGGACCATGCATAGTTGCACATCCTTCTCATCCTTTTCCTCTTGTTCCTTGCTGTTTTGCTAGTCTTAACTGTGGACTACTTGGACATGTCGGACCCAGAGAAGGCAACGTTCCCTCGGTTCAAGGACATCCAGGAGACCTACCCGAAAGAGTTGGGCTCTTCTGTCCACTTCCCACAGTTTAACTTGCGCCCTCAGAGCCCAAAAGGTAGGGATATGACTGAATCACTCTGAATCACTCTTCGCTCTTTTGCTTCCACGTTGCCTGAGCTCCGTCTTCTTCCTGTCCACCTCAGGAGAACCCACTCCTGCCCCTCCATCGCCGACCGACCGCCCCGCGGAGGAGGAGGAGGAGCACACGGTGCCTGACAGGAGACGCCGCCACCTCGAGCCCGCTGCCCCTCTGCCAGTCGCCGTGGTGATAGTGTACAAGTCGCTGGGAAGGCTCCTTCCGGAAAGATACGACCCCGACCGCAGGAGTCTGAGGTACATTGAGGACGTTGGTGAACTGAACGACTCTAATTATTTGAAATGTAAACACGTACATGTCAGACACTGAACAGAAGAGAGTGTCATCCAGCCACATATAGATCCAGATCCATTTAAGAGGCCAACGATGGAACACGCGCTCTAGCTGAACTGTTTTCATGTCATAATATTTACTGAGAGGTGTGTTTTAATGAATGCATATATGCGCCTGAACTAACCATGGAGTCTGAGAGCTTTCTATGTGCGAAACAAGCAAGAAAGATGTAAAAATAGCTTTCTGTCACAAATGTAGATGTAAGTTTTTACCAAAATTGAGGCACTTTGGAACTCATTGCATGTCCGTGCATTGATTGTACCGTCTCTGTGTGTCCCCAGGCTTCCTAACCGTCCAGTCATCAACACAGCCGTAGTGAGCGCCACCGTCCACAGTGAGGGTCCCCCTCTTCCTCCCGTCCTGGACCCTCCCATCACCTTGGAGTACACCATGCTGGAGACGGAGGAGCGAACCAAGCCTGTCTGTGTGTTCTGGGACCACTCCATCACGTAAGCTGGATAAAAGTCCATTCAGAAGTTTTTCTCAGCTTTCTGTTTCAAAGTACTGACATCTGTTGTGCGCGTTGGGTTTTTAGAATTGGCGGCACTGGCGGCTGGTCCTCTAAAGGCTGCGAGGTCCTCAACAGAAACAACAGCCACATCAGCTGTCAGTGTAACCACATGACCAGCTTCGCCGTGCTGATGGACATTTCCAAGAGAGAGGTACCCTCCAAAAGAATCCTCTTTCACATGCAGCAGAACCGGTAATTTTCCTTTTCGCCTTGTTGCCGATTCCCGGCTTGACGTGTCGCTCTCCGCGTCTCCGCAGCACGGTGACGTCCTCCCGCTGAAGATCGTCACGTACACGACGGTGTCGGTCTCCCTGTTCCTCCTCCTCGTCACCTTCATCCTGTTGTGCCTCTTGCATCGGCTCCGCTCCAACCTCCTCGCCATCCACAGGAACCTGGTGGCAGCGCTCTTCTTCTCCGAGCTGGTCTTCCTGCTTGGCATCAATCAGACCGACAACGTGGTGAGTGCATTTCTAGGTGGTCATAATGTTATGCCTGAATGGTGTATACCTGTACTTTTACACAAATCATACTTTTCCCCAGCAACCGCAGGAGTAAGCCCTGTGGTGCCAGTATACCTCATCGGTTATCACTGGTATTACAGACATTAAATATGTTATTTGTCTTTGTCATCAAAGACCAATTTGAGGTTTCAAATCTAATTCTAATGACATTAAGCTATACACAGTACTTTAGATGTAGGACAGCCAAACGTGAAGTCACATGCATGTGGCGTCCCGCTCCGGTGTTTGTTTGACCTGGAGGCTGCTTTCTACCGCTGACTCGACGAGGGCTTTATCAGACTTAATGGCTAAGGCCTTTCTTTATTTGACAGATTATGAGTTTTGATGCCTGTTACAGATGTGAATTCGCTGGTTGCCAAGCCACACTCCAAATAAAACTCCCTGTGAGCTCATTCTGACAAAGTGACAGCTGGATGTGACTTTATTGCGGTGGACCTCTCACATTTAAGAGGTGAAAGGTAGGGTCTGGGATAAGAAACACAACAAGGCTACGCTTCATAACCTAAGTTCATAACCTAATTTGGTGTTGGCATGGCCAGACGCACGCATGTGCGCACAGTAAATGGTGCGGAACATCTTTGAAGTCTAGTGCCACAGACTCATACTCAGTGGGCCAGTAGAGGAGACGTGCTGCGACTGGTACCTGTCTCCAGAAGCAAGCCTCAGGGTGGTAGTCCTTGGCAAAGGATTCCCAAAACAACTTTTTAGCTTTTGCTCAAAGAAACTCTCGCATGTCTCTGGTGCTGAAAACATCATTAATCTCTTAATCTGCAAGCGGCCTTGCTGGGTTTTATTTGAGAAGTAATGTTTGAGATTCTAAGACACGAAGACAGATTTATCGGGTTACGTAGAATTGATTGGAAACATGTTTATTTGCTTTTCCCTGTGTGGCAAGTGTGTAACTGTCATGAGAAAGTAGTTAGCTGAGAAATAAGAAACAGAGTGCATACCTGGCCAAGTCCTAAAGTAACAGAACCCACCAGCAGCTTCCTCTAAAGCTCCCTCAGCTGCCTGCATATGTAAAAGCTTGGGAATACAATGTGTTTAAACTGAATGTGTCAGCGCTGACTAGTCTGGATAAACCAGATGTCTTCAGCCATACGCAAAGACATCGACGGTGGTGGGCCGTACCCGACAGGTAAAGCTAATGAAAGATTAGACAGATGCATCGGGCTGTTTCATATCGGTTTATGTGAACTAGTTCGCTCGGCAATAAATGTCAAACCAGTAGTTAGAGTTCACACCCCATAAATCTACTCCAGCTGATTCATCGCGTCAGGAAGAAACTTACAAACAAAAAAAAATCCAATGTTTAGGAATCTCTCACTAGCTTAAACCGGTGGTTGAAGCTTTAGGTTTTAGGGCCCTTCTTTCCACTCTACCACATATAAAGATCAGTTGCCAGAGCAGACAAATATATACCAGCATAAAGATTTAGCAGCACGTACGTTTACAGGCGCCAGATAAGTGGTGGGAGTTTTGTCTTTTTTTTTTTTTTTTTTGAGTCACTGTGTTTTGACTGGGAAGAGGTAGCACATGCCGAGTTATCTGCACGCTGTGGAGTTTGGTTTTTACTTGACTCACTGGAAGCCAAGTCTGCAAAGAGATCTTTGAGAAGCAAAAGAGAACGTGCGATTTTTTTTTTTTTTTTTTTTTTTGCATATCGCTGAATTTATCAATGCTTTAGATTTCACGATCAGGTGTGTGTGTGTGGGAGAGAGAGAGAAGGGGCTGTGGAATGCTGTCAGTGTGCGCCCAAGGCCATCTGCCGGGTGATTTATAACCCCGTCAGAGCAGTCTCTTCTCCTTCTCCTCCTCTGATCTCCACGGCATTGCTAAAATACGCCATATCTCAAGTGCTGGGACATTCCCCGACGCACCGCATTCTTCTGTCATAGCGGCAGCCATGGAAAATGTGAGGAGGGGAGGTGAAGATATGCAGGGACAGGTTGAATCATTACTGCGGGACGTAAATCTGCGAGGTTTGCCATGAAAGAGTTGGAGGTGTATTACCATTAGGGCTGCTGATTAGTTGCGTAATATGTCGGGGAACAGTTCACACTTTCAGTTTGCAATGAATAGTTTAATTGGTCACAAAGAACACAAAGAGCTACACTATATTGTACTTTATTGAGATTTCTCCTTGTCTTTCGTCCGTTCATTTCTCGTCTCGCCCCCACTTTCTGTCCAGTTTGTGTGCACGGTGATTGCCATCCTCCTCCACTACTTCTACATGTGCACCTTCGCCTGGATGTTCGTGGAGGGCCTGCACATCTACCGCATGCTGACGGAGATGCGAAACATCAACCACAGCCACATGAGGTTCTACTACGCCATGGGCTGGGGCATACCGGCTATCATTACCGGTGAGTCACGCGCAGACTGGAACAAAAAGCTCGCACAGAAGTGGCATGACAGCAGATGTCGGGGAGGATCGTGCCGCGGCTTGCCTTTCATGAGGAGGCCGAGATCCCCGTGGGAAGATTATTGGACAACGTTTCGGAAAAAAGACGGATAATAAGGGGCGCATATATCAAAATCAATGGCGGTCTAGATTTAATATGATTCAATATATACAAGGAGGCATCCTCTAATATAATTTCCGTGGATTTACTTATTTCTACAAGCCTGTTTAATATCTTCCTATATAGCAGCAGCGTAACATTTAAACCTGGTTATTAGATAATAATAATGAGGTAACTGTTAAATAATGTGTGATGTACTGACATGACTTTGGCAGGGACGGACGCCGAGGTAGCTTACCCGATTGGAATTTGGATCGAGGCGCAATGTCAGAGAGATATAAATTTACAGAGTCAAACACACAGAGATCCGAAAGTGAAAAAAAAAAGAAGTTGAAAATGTCAAAGAAAGATACTACTAGGAACATTATCCAAAAGGCATAGAAAAATGGCAACGGAGCAGGAACTTTCTTATTTAGCCTGAAGTCCAGTTGCCTTTTTTCAAACACCTTTTGGGTTACCTGGATGACATACTAGGAGCCTTCAAACCCCAGGAGCAGTTTGACCATTGCTTCGTAGAGTTGGCTGCATAGGTAACTCTCTCATATATTTTCCTAGTGAAACATTTGGTTATCATCACTCTCTATTTGCTCCAAGCCCCGCGATCATAAATGGGTGGTGGGGTCCAAAGTCGTGGACAGAGTTTTCTTGCGCCTCAGTTGTCTCACTTCAAAATGAAGATTATGTTGGGCCACCAAAAGTTTTCTTGCTTGTCACTGCTCAGACTTGCTGAATATCATTAACCCTCCGTGGTCTCACCAAATTACTGAGAGAGATACAGCTACAACTCTCTGTATTTCCAGATTTCAGCATCTCCACATTGCTGCTAGTCTCTTCCTGGTCTTTCTTACTTTAAAACTCACCTGTAATGCCATTTATTTATTTTGTGTGTGTGTGTGTACAGGTTTGGCAGTAGGCCTTGATCCTCAAGGTTACGGAAACCCAGACTTCTGCTGGCTCTCCGTCCACGACACACTCATCTGGAGCTTCGCCGGACCCATCTTTGTAGTCGTCCTGGTGTGTGCCTGCACTGACGTAGCCCAAAGTGTGTCTCAAATTATCTGTATGAACGAACATGCCTGAACTCTCTCCATCTTTCTTTAAAGGTCAACATAGTGATCTTCATTCTTGCTGCGAAGGCTTCTTGTGGTCGCAGGCAGAAGGCTGTAGAGAAGTCAGGAGCTGTGTAAGTTTCCCAGTCACTTCACCTGTTCCACTTGTTTCTTTATATCTTTTTTTTTTTTAAACTTTGCCGTTTTAACAAATCCGTGTTTCCCGGCTCAGTCCTGCGCTACGTATGGCCTTCCTTCTCCTGCTGCTCATCAGCGCCACCTGGCTCCTCGGCCTACTGGCGGTCAACAGCAACGTGATGACTTTCCACTACCTGTTTGCTGTCTTCAGCTGTCTGCAGGTAAAATGGTTGTTATTTAACTCCAGTCACCCCCCCCCTCCCAGCCACATATAGGAAATCCAGATACTTAAACTTTTTTTTTTTTTTGCCCTTTCCCCAGGGAGTCTTCATTTTCTTCTTCCACATCGTCTTCAACAAAGAGGTGAGGAAGAATCTCAAGAACGTCTTCTCAGGAAAGAAGAACATACAAGACGAGTCGAGCACCACGAGAGCCTCTTTGCTCACAGTAAGCCAACAAACTATTCACACGACGTTCATGGTCCTTCATTTTGATTGTTCCCTTTGTGAATGCGTTTTTAATTGGCACAGTGAAAAAAGGAGTTACATGTTTTTATCCCGCCTTCCGTCCATCTTCAGCGCTCTCTCAACTGCAACAACACGTACACAGAGGAGGGTCCGCTGTACCGCTCGGGCATCGGCGAGTCCACCGTGTCCCTGGACAGTACGCTCAGGTCAGCCAAGAGCCGCAGCAGCTACCTGGCTTACACACTCAGGTACAACACGCTCACTGACTGCATGGCTGCTTCTACTACTACTCCTGCATGGATGGAGTGTGTACTGTTGGTGTTTGCATCTGTTTTTTCTCGCCAGTTTCTTCCCTTGTCCCCCCCTTTCTGTATATCTGTGTGTCTAACATTTACTAACTCCCCTCACCAACTAATTCAAGCACACACTCTTTACAGTCACACACAGACACTGTCCTCTTGCCCTCATCCTCTGGTTCATTTTATTTTCTACGTATCCCAACGTTTGGAGGGGGTTTCCTTTGTTTCTTCCTCACATGCATGTTGCCACGTAATGGCACCTGCATAGTGCAGTCACTCTGCTTGCATGAATGGCCACGCTGAGATTTGCTGGCACATGGCCTGGTTGCAAAAATCACATATATACATACATACATGCAGACATATACAGCAGAACACAGTGTCTCCACTATTCATCCATACTTGTGTGTTGTTGTTGTTGTTGTTGTTGTTGTTGTTGTTGTGTGTAGTGATGCAACAGCTAACATAGTCTATGTAAAATTTTAACCTTCAAATGTAACTTCTGGTTACTACTTATGAGCTTGGACCTTCACAAGTCAAGGGTTTCCACGTGGTTGTGAGCACTGTTCATATGGAGCTTCCACTGCCGTTGTTTATAGAACTGAGAGCGTATGAAAGTGAAACGCGTTAGAGAATTTTAATTACAACGTGCTACAGATTCAAAGCGCTGAAACATACAGATAACTGGTTTACAGCTCCAACAAAAACTAAACTCACCAAGGTTTACACAGTCTAAGCTAGCTGCTAGCAAAAGTATTTTTGTAAATGCAACTTTAGCTTGGTGTGGCCAAAGTCCTTACTGCCCATATTTATCGCTGTCCAAGTTTTGCAGTATTCAAAAACGTTTTAAATTATATATATTTAAGTAAATTTAAGCTCTCTACGTAAACATACAACAGCATCGAAGGTGTTATCAGTGTGTAGCGTTATAGCATTGTGTTGATTGGCTCATGCTAGCTCTTTAGCTTGAGCATATTTCGTTAGCGATATCTCAGATGTAATAAATTGTGAATTCAAAGCAATTCAGTAGAGGCTAAACTTATTCACCTGAGATTAGCCACACCACAGAAGACACAGGTGTAATTTATTGTAAAAATGCTAAAAAACATGCTGCTACTCTTGTAGCTAGGAAGTAAAGTTGCAATGGACTTTACTACTCCACTGTGGAAAATAGTGTTTAATTATGGGGAGATGATTAGGCAAATTTATAGCCCTTCATTTGTATCCTGATGCTAGCTCCCGGGTGTTAGCAATATCCTTAGTTAGAGCTTATTATTATTATTATTATTTTATTTTTTTTATCTCACTATCATCTCACTAGCTTATCTTCTACAGCCGTGTGTTTTGAGTGTATCGCAGACGTGTTTTCATTGCAGTGGAGTGGGGTTACATATACCTGGTTTTAAAGAGTTTTACTGACTGGAGGTTAGGTCTGACTGTATGCCTTGGCTTGTAAAGCTGTCATATGGGTAACGCGAGCCGACATTAGGGTCAATGAGAGCAAAAACGCTTTGGGTGGGGGGGGTGTGGCGTGCTGCCTGCACAGAGGCAAAGTAAGAGGCAGATGTACAAAGCGAGGGAGAGATGTGGAAAGAACAGAGCGAGAGAGAGAGGGGAGATGGGATTGTACCTGTCGGGATGGGAATGTAAAGCAGACATTCATACCTGTTCCCTGCAGCTGTTGGCATATCTTCATCTGCTTCCACAAGCTGCTCTTAGATCAGACAGGTCAGAGTCTCCTGTAACATTTTACCCTCCAGCCAACTTCTGCTGGTTGAAAGGATAGGACTAAGAATAAAAGCAGATTGTAGATGGTGTAAGCTGCTAAAATATACTTCCTCCCATCTTTTTTATCTGTTGATTAAAGCTTTAATTTTGTGGTTGTTTGAAATAGTTTTACCATTAATAGTTTCGAAATTCAGGTGCTCCATCCATCAGTGGTAGATTTGTTTTGGCTTCAACCTGAACAGCAAAACCGCGTTTTCATATTCGTCTTTGTCGAGGCAATCAACAGAAGCAGATGTTTGGTAATGAGAGATGTCTGCTGTTGAAAATAAGTCGTCTAAAACCACGAGTCGAGGCTTGAATTAACTTCCAGCGTCTCTGTACTTCCCCTCTCTGCCTCCTCTAAATCTCCACCTCTGCGTTTCCTCCCCATTTTTTCCTCGCACCCCCTTCCTTCTGTATCTGTCTTCATCTGCGCAGGGAGGAGTCCGGTCAGAAGCCCAGTGTCTCTTCAGGGACAGCTAAAGGACACACAGATCTGGACGGACCCCTGTTCCACCGCAATGGCACCAAAGGAGACGGTCAGCTTCTCAAGTTCCATTAATTAAAACCTGTCACTAATATTTTTTTTTAATTTTTTTTGCGAATAGAGGCTCATTGGTCTATGTCTAAATTCTTCCCACCTTGTCTCTATCAGACTCTGACTCTGACAGCGAGCTATCGGTGGATGAACACAGCTCCTCCTACGCCTCCTCCCACTCCTCAGACAGCGAGGACGACGACATTGATGTCAAGCCAAAGTGGAACAACGAGAGGCCCCTTCACAGCACCCCTAAAGGTATGTGTTTAGTCATGTTGGGCTGTTGAGTCTAAACAGTTTGGATTTCAGCCACTGACTGTATATAAAGACGGGTACATCGCCCATAGAGTTCCTGACAGCCACCATCCCTGCAGAGCCTCCATCCAAGTCCTGCCTAATAGGGATTTTGATGTGTCGGATGGTGGCTAGCAACCTGTCATTGACTGACAGGTGGTCACACCCTAAATTTTTCATAAAATTTAACACTTAATATGCTTTAAATAGGTGGCTAGGCTGAAAATATGTTTATTTCTGCTGCAAAGTAGGTACATTTAAACATGGGGGGTCTACGATCTTTTCATTGACTCTCCTCCGGAGAAAGCCTCAAGTGGGCATTTGAGGAACTGCAGTTTTTGATGCTGGCTTTATTTACTAGTCCTGGAGGTTTGCTGATTTCAGTGCGCGTCATTCCCTTTTTACCAGGTGATTCAGTATCCAATCACGTGAAGCCTTACTGGCCGACAGACCCCACCACGGCCAGCGACAGCGAGGACCCGGGCGGCGCAGAGAGGCTCAGGGTGGAGACCAAGGTGAACGTGGAGCTGCACTCGGAGAATAAACTCAACCACATTGGTGAACGAGAGAAGGAGGCTCCACAGGAGAGAGACCGACAGATGCCTGGTAATGCTAGAGAGACCGCACCTGGCAGTCAACCCAACAGCAACCACCAACCCGAGCAGAGAAAAGGTGAGGGGGCAGATCTTTTTTAAAATCCCAGCTGAACGAACCAATCAGTTGTACCTGGAGTGCACTAACATGAATGCCTCATCTGACTCAGGTATCTTAAAGAACAAGATCAGCTACCCTCCTCCACTTAACGACAAGAACATGAAGAACCGCCTGAGGGAGAAGCTGAGCGACTACAACTCCCCCACTATCACTTCCCCTCCACCCAACAACAACAACACATCCTCTCCGCCTCCCCCCTCCGTCAACATCATGACCCCATCTTCCCGACATTCTTCGGTGGCCTCCAACGACGGAGGCCACAACGGCACCCACGACGGCAGCGCCATCATCAAGCCGCCCGTTGCCCCGCGACCCCAGATTGTTCCCGGAAATTCGGCACCGAGCATCTACCGGGAGACCAACGGGGGAGTGGCCATGCACTTGAAGTCAGGGACGGTCAATGGAGGCAACGAATCTGACTCAGAGTAAGCAAAGATTGTTGGCATGTAGCAATAGTGTCAATATTTAACATCGTTATCTATGCTAACACAAACTACAGTATTAGCACAGTTTAATCAGCAGCAATCTTGAAGTCATTGACTCATTCACCACATCAGTGAATGATGCTTTAAAGTGCTTATTTGAATCACGTTAAAAGGGATTCAAAAACTACTTTAACAATCTGAACAATCCCTATTAGCGAACGTAAAACTTCTTTATGAAAGAACATGTTGACTACAGTGTCAACAGGTGCAAAAGTGCATGTATTACAACTAAGTTAATAGTGAAACAAATAGTTTGACATTTTGGGAAATGCACTTGCTAAGAGTAAGTTGAAAAGACTGGCAGTACCTTGGTGTCAGCCTGTTAAAGGGCCAGTGTGTAGGATATAGTGGCATCTAGTGGTGATGTTACAGACTGCAACCAGCGGAACACTGACCCTTTTTTCAACATAAAAATGACAAAAGCCTAGAGTCAGTGTTTGGTTTGTCCAATCTGGGCTACTGTAGAAACATGGAGGATTCAGTGGGAGAAGATCCGCTCATAGAATGAAGGACAGGCTGGCCCTTTAAATATGATCTGAAAACAAAGAATGAAAAAAAAGTGCTGGCTTGGTTTTAACACACAGATTAAACAGATTAAGCACAGATTAAACAAACACAATATATTTAACTAAAACAAAGATTCATTAAATAATTATAACGTTTGCACCGCACCAGGCTAGCTTTTTCTTCTCTTTCCAGTCTTTGTGTAAACTAAGACGTATCGTATTTTGTGTCCTGATACGAAAGTAGTAAAAATGTTTTCATATTATTCTTGTAAAAAAGTCACAAAATTGTATTTCCCTAAAATGTCAAACAGTTCTTTTAATAGCATGATTTAATACGACCTTCCCGCTTAAATGCTGCATGACAACTTCCCACGTCCCTGCATTTATTTTTTACCTTGCACGTTCTTTCTCCCTGCACCCTTCCTTCTTCCTGCATCACCCCATTCCTCCTCTCCTCTCCTCTCCTCTCCTCTCCTCTCCTCTCCTCTCCTCTTCTCTCCTCCCCCTACCCTGTCCTCCATTGACAGTGGCAGTAACGAGACTTCGATCTGACCTATTAGGAAAACCCAGACCAGCTTGCCCCTGTGAGAGGAGGAGCCCAAGACCACGCCGGGGGGAGGAGGAAAGAAGGAGATTAAGAGCAGAGGAATAAAATGGTCGAAAGTTGAAGATGGAGGCGGGCGCTGAAGATTAGGCGAGGAGAACCACGCCTGATCTGTCCTCTCACGTTTCCTCTCTCTGGAGAGCAGTATTAATTGCAGACGTTAGGACTGCCTGGAAATAAGCGTAAGAGATAATAGAAAGACATGAGAAGCTATAAAGGGAATGCTGTGTTGGACTGCGACATGAAATGATGCAGTGGAGCCATGTGTGCCAAAACCACTACAGGAAAAAAAGAGGCAGAAGATGAAGAATGCCCCCAGAATGCATCGCAAGCCTTACAATGACGCTCCTCGCTGGTGGTTCTGAATCCTGTTGGGGTTCATGACGTCGTGTTTCATGTAGGAAAGCCTGGGCAGCTTCTCTTTCACAGAGCATGGACTTAAGCTCTTAAGTTAAGTCCAACAGGATTTCAAGGACAACCTGTCCTCAGTGACTTTTGAACACTTCATTAAAACTGGACACCAATCGCTCTTCTCGTCTTGGTTTATTAACTTTAAAGGAAGGCTTTCTACGGCCTCTCAGTGCAGTGTATTTAGAGTGTAATTAACATGTAGATAATTCTAAAGGCAAAGAAGAAGAAAGAATGATATATTTTGTATTTCAGCTGTAGCAAGTTTCTAAACTAAAAATAATATGCCTGCCTGGGAACACAGTTGGGAAAGTAGCTCCACGTGCTGGTTAACAGAGATCACTATTCTACGTGCCTCGTCCCAGACCGAGGCCTTACACGCTAAAAACACACTCTGGCAGTAAATTAAAAATAAGAAAGCTGCACGTGAGTTCTCATAGAACAGTACGGCCTTAATGAACATTGATTAGGTGGAACAGAGGAGGGATTTCTCTGTTCCTCTGTTGGAGCACTATGAACTAGAAGCCTTCGTTTCCAGTGTCCGTCCTGCCCGTGTGTCCAACGCATCGCCCTCCTGGTAACCAAAGTCATCACACAAAGTAAATCAGCAGTGTGGTCAGTTCAGCTGAAAGCTGTTATATTCCAATTTCTTTGAGTCAAAAGAAGAAGTCAAATTGACACCAACGTATTTACAGCTAAGACAACTTTACAATGTACAGTTTACCAGTTTACCACCTGAATGCCTTTACACACTGCGCACCCCCAGTGTTTTGCCCTCATGTAATCAATACTGTTCATAAATGTCCTTGTTTTTTTTTTTCTTTTTTGTATGATCCGAAACACTGGAACTGTTTTGTAACATAATGTATATTTATTTTTTATGGTTTTGAGACACTGGAAAGAATAAATGATTGTGACTGTAAAATAATAAAAAAAAAGATGAATTTTTAACCGCCTCTTGCCTTTACATGTCTGCGACGTGGAAGGAAGCGCGCCGAGTCGAAACAAGCACGGCGCTCGAGAGGGTTATGTAACGCTGACTTTTCTTGGGAATCTGGCAAATGATGAGCAAAAGAAATGGTTAGACGCTCACAGTCATCACGGGAATATTGGTCATGGTACAGAGCCTGCATTGTCAAAATGAAAACTAATTTCTACAAAGTGATGTCAGTTAATTAAATATTTACACAGTGACTAAGTTACAGTGACAGACCTAATTTTATAAGCACGGTATGGAAAGGTTTAATGTGAAAAGGCGACTTTATAATCATAATAAAAATAAAAACCTATGGAAATATTTTTAATTTGACATTTTACTACAATGAAGTATTTCACACATGAATATCCACATTTCAGCCAAAGTTAGAAATATTTTGATTATTTCAATTGAGGCGTTTCATTATTCTTAACTTTGCTCTTCTCCTAAAGTGGGCGGGGCTTGTGCACAGCGCAATTTGAATCAAATTCAATTAAACCACATAGAGCTGGAAAAAGATTGACTGGAAGAAGATTTTGTTGCCTTTGTAATCATGAACAACTCAGATTTAAGTTGATATTGAAGGTTTAAAGAGCTTTCGGTGGCTTTAAAGCTGCATAGCCCACACGAGAAAGTTGCAGCACATAAACAATAATGCAGTAGAAGTAGTAATAATAGAAATATTAACTGTAGAAAGCTAGAGAGACGCTTACACAAACAGAAGTGTGGACTGAATTCAAACAGAAGAGCTCTCTGAAGGGTTTCCTATGCGATGCGAAGTTATGTCCATACAGCGTATTCTGGAAGTAATCTTAATGTCTTTTGAGTTTTTGAGCTCATGGAGGAAATCTCTGTGTATTTACTGTATCACTCACTCACCACTTTGTTTATTACACCTTGCTAGTACTGGGTTAGACTCCCCTTTTGTCTTTGGTTCTGCCTCCACCACACCTCCCTCGGACTGAGATCTGGTGAACACATTGCCATGCTGTAGAATCCACGTTGAGGTAATTTTAGCTTTGTGACGCGGGGTGTTAACCGCCATCAGAAGATGTGCACATAAAAGGACAAGCATGGTGAGTAAGTAACGCCAGATTCAGACTCTTTAGACCAGTAACATTTTTCCTATTCTCTATTTTGGTGATTCCTTGAAAACTAGCTTCTCCAGTATCCTGTTTTAGCTGACAGGAGTGTACTCAGGGAGGCCTCTTGAAATACTCACATCAACAACCATGGCACCTTTAAGATCACTTAAATCAACCTTCTTCCCCATTCTGATGCTGGATTTGAGTTTCAGTACACTGACATGACCATGTATGTAGGCCTGAATGCACTGAGTTGCTGGCATGTGATTGGTTAATCAGATACCAGCGTTAAGGAGCAGTTGAACAGGTGTTCCTGATGAGGTGGTGTAGCTGGTGAGTTTGTTAGCTCCTCATAAGCAGCAATTCATTCCTTTCCACACGTATACCTCTCTGTGTGTTTGTGTAAGTACTTTTAGACCATTTAAAGCGAGCACTCCGTCTTTATGTGTAGCATAGAGACTGTAACATAAATATTTAGCTACAGCCAATGGCTAGTTAGCTAATTAGCTTAGCTTAGCGTACTGCACAGACCAGCAGAAAATGGCTAGACGGGAAAGCTGAAGAAATATACTTTTTTTTTTTTAATACTAAGACAGAGAAAAGGGAGGGATTCACTTTCACTTCATTCACTTGACCCGTCTCCTCCCAAAAGGCTCATCGGTGGTTCCATCTGACCCAACCTTTTGATCCATGGCCATCCGATCTGGCTGGAAACAAATTCCAGGAAACATATTCCAGGAAACATCACATGTTGTAGCTGCCTTACCTTGCAATACCTTACCAAAGCGCTGGGTCTGTAAGACTAGGGCTGAGCTGTGGGGGAAAACAATTGCTAATAATTCATGTTATTTCTACAGTAAAGTCACGTTTCTTTCGGCAAAATCATGTTAAGAAACAGTTTTTTGATTAAAAACAAAACAAACAAACAAACATTTGATGCAACAACTCTTCTTTGCTTTAATAGCAAAATTTGGATGAGTCATTTGATGCGTCTCTCATATCTAATTCTAAAAGCAATACTAGAGCTAGCAAACAAGCTAGAGCTAGCTTAATTTAGTATATTAAGAAAAAAAAATATATATATATATATATATATATATATATATATATGAAAAATAAAAGTGTAACAAAAACCTCTTATTTTCACTCTTTAACATGGGATATGTAGTCTAGGCTAACACAGATGTACCAGCTTTTTACCTTTTTTTTTTCCTTTTTTTTTTTTTTTGGAGGGTCGGAGGTCACGCCGGACCCAGGAAATGACATCTGTGCCCAGTCCGTCACTCAAACACGTACACATACAGGCTACAGGTGCTGCCACCGAGTCCTGCCAAGTAAATTACTGCGAGCAGGCAGAGTGAAAGATTAGACGACAGCCTCGGGTTTCACAAAGCCTATCGGACAGTTAGTTCAATTCAGTTGTTATGGCAACTGAAGCCGGTCTTTCCCTCAGGTGACAAAGATAAAGTAAGAAGCTGCAACAGAGGTAGCCTGTCAAAATATGACTTGCAGTGGGATTAGCTGTCACACTCATGAAACCTGTTTAGGCCTACAGTAGCTGCACTCCGTCTATATATCTTCTTTATATATATATCCTCTTACAGTAACGTCTTACGGCAGTGATTGCTCTGTCATAACAGGTTTCATTTTGTCAGGTTGCCTATATTTCACTTTGGAATAAAACCTTCACATGGAAACGTGAGAAGCTGCACAGGTAACTGCTCTCCGAGGTGTATCAGACTGACCCTCCACCCTGTTCTTTATCTGTGTCCCATCACAGCCATGCAAACTAAATAATTCAGACTCATGGGAGTTGGGCGCCCTGAACGGAACAACAGGTAGGATGGGGGTGACTGGCGCCATCTAGTGGTGGACAGAGCAAAGTCATGCGTCACGTATCAATAGAGTGAGTGCACATTTTTAATGATTAACTTTTTTCTTTTTTCAGTTTTTATTTTTGCACAATTGAAATTACAATACAGTAAAAAATAATAATGAAACAGTGCAGGGAGAGACAAAAGAACACTGAGCTTTTTAGAAGCCACCTTTTAATAATATAATAATATTACAATTTCATGTTATTATAAAACACAAAAAATCAGAAAGTATCACTACATAAAAAATTATGGTTAACACCAACAATAATGTAGAAATAAAAACAGAAAATATCAGTAGGTGTATGTGTGTATGTGTGTATTAATTAGTAACTCAAGAACAACAATAATGATAATGATCTGTATTAAAAATGTACCGTATGTCTAAAAATGGGCCCCAAACCATAGATACGTAGACAACACATTATGAGACAGCTGTTAAATGATCTTTTAGACATCTTTTAAAACATTTCACAGAGGAACAATTTTTTGATAAGTGGGAAAACCCATTCCATGACTTAACGCAAATTGAAACGCGATTGAAAATTAACCACTGCTTGTAAGAAGTTTCGGAGGGTGGAGATTTGAAGATTGGCGCGTTGAGTGAGAATGAACCAGTGAATTTTCTTTGAAGTAAGTCTCAAACTGTTTTGGAGTATTTCCTTCATTTGAGATTATCTTGTAAAGATAAAATACACATTTGAAAAATGTTAATGTCATAAATAGTTAGAATCTGAAGTTTCTGAAACAGAGGAGCAGACAAAATGTGTGACTCTGATTGTGTAGCAGTCGTTGTGGTGCCATAGGAAACAAATCACTTTTAAAAAAGCTTTAAAGCTTTAATTCATAAGTCTTTATTTAATTTAAAGCTCTCCAGGCTTTAGAGAACTACGACCTCACTTGGTCAGGGATGATTAGTTGCTCATGTCAGGCAACAATATGTGAACCCATTGGCTGTTGTCTGATGACTCAGTCTCTATGAGCAATCACCAGTGTTTTGTGGCTTCTGGTGTAGCCAGGTGTAGAGGTTTTCCAGATAATGGATATCTGTGACATCAGTTCCTTTTTGTTGCGGTGCCATGTTTCGTAGTTGGACTAGAATCTTGGAAGAGTGGGAGTTGAGAAGCAGCGTCTCCAAAAAGGCTGTTTCACACTTTAACTGCTTGTGGTCACTTATCAGTTGCTTGATAACCACAATGTGTTAGGGAGGGCACATGTGATATGTGAAGGGAAAAAAAACAGCACAGTGGGTATGGTGCATATTTCAACTTTAGGACCCCTACCCTAATGGTGTGTTTATACTATGAGCAACTAAAGCTACAATTAGGTTGGCATTGCCATTGACATTATCTGCAACTCACTAAAGCACCTGGTAGTTTGTAACAGGTGAAACAAATGCACATGATTGGTTGACACGTCACTCAGTGCGTTTACGTGCAGAGCTTAAACGAGCTATGCTCAGAATTCGGCTTTCTGATAACAGTCCTTGTCCCAGTTTACATGCAGCGCAAGAAAATCGAATAACTGTTCTAGTAGGTGGCTATACGTGTCTTTTCAGCGGGGTAATACCACGTTAATAGGCCAGATTTCCGGTTGATCTATTACACGAAAAGTCGTTCATGCCGCAGACCGGCATTTCAAACAACAACCAGACGATAATAGCACATTTTTTAATCTCGTCCGTCTCCGATTTATATCGGAGTAACGTGTTTACATGCACTTAAGCTCTCCTGTTATAGTTCGATTAAGGCAATAATTAGTTTTTTTCTTCACGTGCATGTAAACGTACTGACTGTGTCAGAGGAGCAACAAAAAATGTTGAGTCATTGTGTCAGAAAGAACCCGTTGCACAGTTCATTGGGGGGAAAAAATGTTTTTCAGATGCTTTAAAAAAATGTACCATTTGATTACCTGCAAACGACTGATAACATTTTATCCCTGTTTATCATTTCGACAAAATACATTTTGACCCTTTGACCCTTTGCGTGGGTTAACATTCAACAGTGCTTTCCTTCCGCATACAGTCCGGCTGGTGCAGCTACAGGTATTTTGACTTGCAAAGTGTGAAATGCAGCTGAAAATAATTCGATATTTATGGTATCCACACATCCAAAAAATAACAAAAAAAAACAACAACAGCTGAATTGTCAATGGTATTGCCAATTTTGGTTAAGGTTCAATTTGAAGCTTCAGTTCAAGACATTTGGAATCATGCAGGGCTCAGCTTAGGTGTAAGTTGAACTTGGCTTGCTTCAATTAGACATTTTTACATTGAAAAAGATGCAGTCCTTAAATTGTATTTGCTTTGTTTAAAAAATGGGACTGAAAGGAATATGTGTCTGTGTTTAATCAGTCATTTTATCTCGATATATTCAGGCTCCATCCTCCTCCCAAATGTTCTATAACAGACTTTAAATGTGTGGTTGTGCAACCCTCCAGAAAAAAAAAAAAGAAAAAAAAAATGCTGGTTTGGGATTTGGAGGTTTATTACAGGGTTTCCAAATGAGCGCAAAGGGAGGATTTAGGAGATCTCAGCAGCAGCACTGTTGCTAGAAGACATCTGAAGAAGATCACAAGCCACAAACCCACTGTGCGTGAGTGTAGCTGTTTGCTGCATCTGCGATGACTGCAGCTCTGAGCCGTTTCCCACTGGTGATTACAGTATTTACAGAATGAGTTTGGTAAAGTCGTGTTCAATGACACAGCGGCTGCTGCTGAAATAACCTGCGAGAGCTAAGAGGCCCAAAGAGACACAGGCAGGAAGGCAGGTTTCAGATATGTTCAAACAAGGGACTGGTTCATGTTTGCGCTCTAAATTATTACCGTAGGGATTAATAAATAAGGATTAATAATTAGTTCTGTTTTTAATCAAACATGTGTATGATTAATTGGTTGCCCAGGGAAAAAAATCCCCCATGGTTTTAATTAAGCTTAGGTAATAAAATTGTAGAACAGGTAGTCTGATGGTGACTTTATGTAGATCGCTTATGCTAATATACAAAAGATTTAATTGTGACAACTGGCATCACAGAAGTAATTTTGGTGTTTCCAACATACATCCTTATTTTAGCTCTGTTTTGGTCTCCACCACTTGGAGATTTTTATTTTTTATTTTTTTGGTGCATATAAAAAAAGTGAATCAGAGCAGTGAAGCCTTTGAGCGTAGAGCAGAGTGGGACTGCTTTGTGTTCAAATGTCCGTAGGTTTGTCACTATAAACGATCCCTTTTACATAAGAAATCATTCTGGGGTCACTGAGGTTGTTTGGGATTGGCAAAAGGTCATTCAGTTTAATGTAGTTCACAACAACAACACAACTACAGGACGTATGCAATGAAACCAATGATGAAACTCCTTTGACACAAGCCCACTTCAAAATAGTTACTTTATTGAATAGTTAATTTATCAACTAGTATTTGGTTTTACACGGGAATCGTATTAAAAAAAAAAGGCCAAACCACAAAGTCTGAACAGAATTTACCAGTGAAATTCAAATTTGTAATAACAGGTTTCTGGCCACATGGGTGCAGCATAAACAAGCTGTGAGCGCAACAGTGCTTTGTCATTATCATAAAATTTGATAGCAAAATAGTGGCAAACGTTCACACATCCAGCTAATACACAGCATTCATTTGGATTCATGTTTCTCCTTTTAACTCAGTTTTGGCCTCCACCAGCTTCTCATAAAAGAAACAAAGGCTCTTGGGTGCCAAAGAGCACTGCATCTAAAAAAAAATAAAATAAAAATAAAAGAAAGCAACAAAGTTGTGGACGATAAAACTAAAACATTAAGTTGAAAGACACAACAAAGCCCTGTTGAGTAGAGTGGGACTATTTAGTAACTCCCTTCTCATTAACATATTTCCGATGTCTGATTTTACCCGGAAAACACAGCGCAGGTGCTTTAAAGACAATGTGAAATCATACCTCATATTTTAATGAGTGGCAGCAAAGGCCCTCTGTCTTCCATATCATCTGATCAGGCATGCAAAGCACTATGGAAAACTTTTCAGAAATCTCTAAATAAAGTCTTTCATGTAAGGTCCAGATAAAATAGTCTGTTTATGGAAAAGTCTCTCTCTCAGCGCCTTACACATTTGCTTACACAAATGTGAAGTTGATCTGAATATACACCATCGCTCCCTGTCGACGGGAGCAGTTGAAGCCACACTAGCATGCCTTGTCATCAGATGCTTCACCTGGAATACGGTAAGCCACATTTATGAGTTCTTATGGTTTTAAGTGCTCCCTATGGAGAAATGCTGGGTGACACTCTTTCATGGCCGTGTGTTGAGTTCTTGTGTACGCTGCATTCAGACAGTGTTTGTGGTGTTTGTGAGAAGGTGGTAACTCAGCAGGCGCAGGTCAACCAGACCAAAGCTCTAGTTAAGACAGGACTATAGTGATCCTCACTGGGCTCATTGGTAGTCTGACAGCAGACGTAGTGGTTACTTGTGACTGCTTCCCCGCAATCTACGTTCTCATCTAGGGGGTCAGGGGCCAGGCGACTCTCGTTTCTCTCTCACTTTTTGTGTGTTCCACTCTTCGCTCCTTCAAACCCCTGCTCTTCTGTGCTCATTTGAACTCAAGCACCGTCAAGAAGATTGTCAGAGCGGTCCGTTATCGCAGGACCACCAAACCTTAGAAACATAATCGTCAAAGCGGTGGAGAACACCCCCTAACTTGGATTCTTGTTGTTTGCAGACGAGACGAGGAGAATCTGACAGTCTGACATAGCAAACATGCAAAGGTTAGTGTGTTTTCTTTCGGATATAGGTTTTATTTTTAGGGGTGTATTTTATTTACAAGAGCCCAGCTCTACATTATTCATTTCAATGACTCATTCCTCGACATGAACCTAACTACGTGAACCTAGACTATACAGGAGGTAGACTTAAAGTTATCATAGAGAGATGATCCAGGTGCCTACCTTTAGGCATTTTATCCATATAGACTTCCATGAATATATTTAGGAGAAGATTACTGACTATGACGTCAACACCAAATGGTGGAAATGATGGATTATGTAACAAGCCTGTTAGAGCCACGACTAGAGGTAAAAGCAAACATATTTATTTTATTCCTGGAACTTTTGGCAGTTAACAACTTGAGTATATTCCACAGGAAAAAAAAAAGAAAAAAATTGCATATTCTCATCCAATATGTCCCACGAGGTTTCAATATTTCCTCACCTGAATTATGTTCCAGACAGAGTAGATTTGAAACTCGGTTCATTTCCCTTGGCAAATAAAGTCTTTCTTAGAATTTCCTAGAAAGGATTCACTGCAAAAGACCTGCTCCATTTTCATATAACGGAAAGCGTTTTAGTAACATAATTGGCATGTTCACATCTTTAAAATATACTCACTTGACAGTTCATTGGGGACACGAGTGACATTGAATGAATTCTCTGAAATTGCAGTCCTCCACTAAGTCTTATTTGACAACTCGGTTTTACGCTAAATAACAGAAACTCTTTTGTGTATAATCTAATTGAACAGCACCACAAACTACATCCACCAAAATGATCATACGATTATTCTGCTTCGTTTAAACCCGTTGTCCTCATTAGTGGACACTTTAGTCTGCTTTCTAGTGGTAGCAAAGAGTCAATACACTAGTTGGTAAAACATGATTGGATTAATTCTACAGATGATCGCAGAACCCCATAAAATTCTATGGTTAAAACTTATTTATTATGCTTATTAACGTTTCTAGTTTGATATGACTCGCAGATTTAACAAATTTTATCAATAGCAACGAGATACAACCTCGCTAATTAGCAAGTACTCGTTTGGGCGTTGACGTTGGGACTTCATTGTTCACGATTCTGGTTTTGTTCAGCCATGTTCAGGAATTAAAATAAACAGTTTTATATTTTGTCACACATTGGTGGCTTTATTATAATATAAAAAAAGAAATAATCCCAGTGTCCACATATGCAGACGTTTTTATTTTTCTCTTTTTCAAAAACTACTACTTCCTGTTCAAAGATGATCCCAAATACACTGGATAAATTAAAAATGCAAACCTAATGTTTTGGCAAGTGACTGCATGTGTAACTGGATAAGACAAGTTAACTGAACCTGGACTTTAACAATGGGAATTATACTGTTTTGTGGTTGATTAACACTGTATAAACGTCAGAGACAAATAATTGCCGAACGTGTATGCCATAACGTGATGGGTCTCCACACGACCCAGCACCAAGGGTTTTCCCGACCGGTACTGGTCCGCGGCAGGAAGCTTGGGGACCTAAAACGTAAAACGCCTAATCACACTGTAATGAGGCCATTGTTCACCCAAGTGATTTATAATTCATGAAAACATGACAGTGGCAACCACAGGGCGGTGGAAACGAGAGGCGGCTGCGTTTCACTCCTGCCTCGGAAGCACCGCGCGCCATCTGCGGCTCCTTTAAGAAAGCAGCGCCGCACACTGACGACATTTCCTCGGCCCTGGTGTCTGGTCGTCACTGCGAAGTCAACAGGAGACGAGGCTGCTAGGACCTGCAAGCACCGGGCCCTACCAGGGAGCTCTCTCCACACAGGAGGAGGGGGACGCAACTGGTATTTCTCATTTTTCGGGGAATAAGCGGCTAACCGTTCAGCGCAAGGAGACAACATTTGGTCGGCGTTCAAAAAAAAAAGCGGATATGGTTGAGATGGATGGACCAAGCGAGAGGCAGTTTTCGCCGTGAGACTGGCACTAATTTGGACGGACCGAGCAGCAGCAGCAGCAGGTGTACTGAAGGATAAAGAAGACTAAAGGCAATCTCAGTGTTCATGAAACTTTGCTACGATTTACGTGCTGGGTAAGAACGTCTATTTTACCTCCCTGCAACCTCATTCAAACGCCTATTATTTAACAAAAAAAAAAAAAAAAATCCTGTAACGTTATTGTTTGATGTCTCTAAGGTGTCATCCAAGAATACGGATTATTTGGGTTCATCTTGTGTCTCCTAACGCTGCGGATAAAAAAAATAAAGATATCTAATTAAATATAAGGTTACATAACTTTTATTTTTGGTATAAGGGAACCGTTGATGTTCAACCAGTGGGGTTAGCCGAGCTAACGACAAACTAACGGTCGTCCGCTTTCGATTCACTTCACAAACACCCATTGTTTCTTTTAAAGGGCAATTTAACCCACAGTCACTCCTCACACGCCTAAATCTGAATAATGTGTTTAAATGTTATACTGATAAAAATAATTAAGCCCATACTTTGTTTTATGTGGCGTTTA
The DNA here is from genome assembly GCF_022458985.1 of Mugil cephalus. Taxonomy (NCBI): domain Eukaryota; kingdom Metazoa; phylum Chordata; class Actinopteri; order Mugiliformes; family Mugilidae; genus Mugil; species Mugil cephalus. The sequence continues at coordinate 13,504,856 of NC_061791.1, read as the reverse complement.
ATGCGCCTAAATGACGCGAAGAAGTGCTGGTGTGTTCGCTTGCAGTGGGAAGGTCGGACACCTCTGATCTGAGAGCGCCTAAATATCACCGGGGACAGGGTTTAGTTTCCTGTCCCTAATAGATCGCCGCCTTGTTGACCTCAGACACAGTTCAGATTTGATTAGGTTTGATTTGACTCGTCGCTGCTGCTGCTCCCGCCGTGCCTCCAGTTTTATGTGGAGGGTTGAGGTATTGATTGTATACATGTATGTTTATGTAACTGCACCGTGAAAAAAATAGCTGCAGAGTAGCACTGGCGCTTTTAGTTCACTTACTAAAACATTAGCTACACTCTGAAATCAGATTCCAATTAGTGCTGTCAAACGATTAAAAAAAAGTAGGGAGATTAATCACAGGGTTGCTGTGGATTAATTTCGATTAATCATGATTACGTTTTTTTTAATCGGTATTAATTGCGTTTGATTTAGCATGAGCAAACAGACTCAAGAAAGAAGGGAATATATATGCACTCTCTTCATAGTTTTTATTGAACAACTTCAACACTTTCAACAAGATTGAAACTTGAAACGACTAAACAACAACATTTCTGCACATTAATGTGGCCCTGTTACACTTGTAGCCAGCTACTAAGACATACTAACTTGTTGCCATTGTCTGAGAGGAGAGCTGACCACTTCTTATTTACAATGTTGCTGCAACTGAGAACAGTTTATCACATGGAGCAGTGGTTTCAGTGCCCAGATATTTGTAAGCCAGCATTACCAGCTTGTCTTTGTCTTGTTTTGTCTTGTTTTGTCCCAAGCAGGGTGACGCGTTAGCCAAAGTGCTTGCAGAATCCCAGGCTAACGTATGCTTCGTGTTAATATGGTATAATAAGGTGGAAACGTTTTGGTGAAAAGAAAACTGCTTGTCACTACCGGATCAGCTGCCCATATGCACATGCGCAACGGTAACTCAACTCAATCTGCTGGATGGGTCAGTTGATGGGTTAATTGCGCTACAATTTTTAATCAGATCAATTACGATGATGCATTAGTCCACGTTAATTTTGACAGCCCTAATTCCAATGTAACAGTCCTGCACTAAATCCACCTAGATGACTTTATAATTAATGTTCAGAAAGGTGCTAATTCAGCTGATCATCATGGAGGATGTCGTTTGTGGTGTTCTTAAACTGGAACTTGAACTGAACGCTAACTGTTTGTTATTTAGCGTAGCCCACTGACTAAAACGGGACTGTCAAAATAATAGTAATAAAACTCAGTAGTATGACAAACCACAGCCTCCGAAACGAAAACGCAGTGGAATCAACAGACGTCCCGGTTATTTCGCACGTCTATCGTGCGCTCTATCGAGCTGGCAGGTGAGTGTAATTATCACGCTGTCACAACCGCAGTCTGCAGGATGTTCTGTCAGGTTCATGTTTGGGAAACTGTAAATCATAATCATTCATTGGCTGTTTCAGAGTGTTTGCTTATGAACCGCTTGATCTTGTGTATCACTTGGCTCGCATCATGCACATGACTGATCATGTTAGAAACTGACAAACTTTATCATTCAAAGGCTGAGAAAAATAGCCCAGAGATGATGTTGGCTTTAAGAACTACGTGCCGTAATGATGGACTTTTGTTTTTGTTCATCCAGTTACGCACTGTCTAGAGGAGTGCATTAGTGGGTTGGATAAAAAGCTTGTGTTTTCTTCTTGTTCGAGATGACTAAGGCTGTGCTTGTACATGTTTCTGTGTGCTTGAGACGTTTGTTCGGCCTTAAACTCATAGATCTTATTAAATAGCTCTCCTCCATTCATGACCATAGGCTGAATGAAAAAATGTAAGGCTTCTGTCCTCTTACAGTAGCACCTGGCAGCGTACTTTGTTTCAGTTATTACACAACATGGCGGCAGCCTGACGTTTTTTTTGTCTCCTGACCATCTGTTGCCTCACGCTTCATTATAAATGCAGGGAAGTGAATGAAACTAAAGTTGCTTCTGCCCAGTGGAACATTCCAGCTCAAGCCTGCCGTTAGAGATATTTAAAGGTCATGCTAATCCCTCTCTCTGTCCCTCTCTGAGTGTCTTATGAAACTTGCAGAAGTTCAGAATAGCTCCACGGGCGAGTGTCGTACTGTAGCATGTCCCGTTTCTACAGAAACTAAAGCAACATGGATGATGGTGGTGACGACAGGATGTCCTTGCATGGGTTCACGCAGCACATTCGAGTGAGAGAATCTGTGAAAGGAAACTGTCTTTGCACCGTTCACCGAAGCGGAAACGCAACAACGCCAAGGCATTTTCGTTAAACGGGCGTTTATTATCAAACCTGACCTGCCTAAAGTCTCAGAATGTGGTCTACTTGTACGGGGGCTTGAGCTTGTTGCGCTCGGTGTGGGGCTCTTTGAGCGCGGCAACTTTGCTCCTTTTTCGTTCACCGACAGACAACAGCTACTCCTACCTCACGCATGTGACCGCAGTATCCTCTTATACATGTAAAGGCTGATAGTGAAGGATTACACCTAAAGTGCCTCTGCGTTCTCCGATGAACTCATAAGGCTGCTCAGCTTGAATGAGAGTTGTTCTGCAGGATTTTATGATCATGCTCATTAAGCTATTCATAGCGGTAGTCCTATCTGGAAGCATTGTTTTTTTAATGGCATTAAACTAACAATATAATATGGAATAGCAATCAGTGTCTAGGTCCACACACACAGACTTCCATCACACTAATGTACTAGTTGGCTTGGTGCAATAACAGAGATGGCAATGACGGGCAATTTTCTTCTCGAAAATGCTGAAAATCAACAGCTTGTTTTTGATCCTGATGCATTACAGAGAAGAGGCAAAAACTCTCGAGGTAGTTGCCTGCCAAGACGGCTGCCGAGTATTGAGACTTTACAGCAACAAGCACACAAACCACTGTTACTGGAACATTGTGTTAGCTGAACATATTTCACGTCAAAGGGCCCGGAAAGTGTTGCTTGGCGCGCAGGTTAGGAGCAGCCGAAACACGTTAAACCGTGCAAAGAAGAGATCGCACGGAAAAGCTACATCACAATCACGCGTTGTTACCTGTGAAGGAGATTTGACTGTGATGTTTCGAATGGCAGAACCCCGCCACGAATGCTGCCGCGAACACTGCAAGGGACAAATGTTACAAAGCGGCCGAACGCGTCCACCGATGCCGCTGCCAAGTCACCTTCTCAGGCATTTAAAAGCTGGTGAAACAAGACATGTGATTGGTTAAGATGCCACCGTGTCATTGGAACATCTCGGTTGAAGCCAGCTGACCTCAGATGTACAGTGTGGTTTGAGGCTCCATATCGTCAGCTTCCTATGTAAATTGTAGCTTGTTGAGTTATTCCTCTTATTTTCAATGTAGCAAAACCAGTGGTGCATGTTATGTTTTATATAGATGTTTCTTTAGTGCCAATTTTTGGAAAATATGTAAAGCAGAGAAAACTGTAAATCCTCACATTTGTGACCAATCAGGTGTTTCCTAGTTGTATCAACTCAATAAGCTAAATTGACTATTAGAGGAACTCTAATCATTTACAAGAATTGACACTGATACTACATGCATGTATGTAGGCCAAAGTTCACCGGAGTGCAACTGCAGCCTGATTTCAGTGAGAGATTGTGATTGGCCGCTGCTGCTGCGAGAGCGACACGAGTGACCAAGAGTAACCTCTGGCTACTACAGTTCATTAGCAGGCGATTACTCGGACACACACATCCACGCATGTATATCGCGGCCGTACGGGGGACTGCTCGTAAAGCTCCTCACCCGTGACTAATGCATGCGGTAATAAACAAACACAGTCACCCTGTCTGTTTTCTCATTTGGTTTTATGCGCACGTGTGTGCGCGCATACCTTCGTCGCGCTGGTGTTTTATTTTACGGCTGCACCAGCGTCTCCTCTAGGTAGTCGCGCTGCCGGGGACACCTGGTTTGGGAAAAGATGGATGGAGGTGTGTTTGTGTTTGCACAGAACCAGGCAAATGACTCTTGAAGGCTTTGTGTGTATCCCCACAGTAAAAGTCACGGCGGTCGGACCTTGAGCTGAAGCCCCCCCCTCCTCTCCTCCCGTCCTCTCTTTTCATCCTGCCGTTTAAAATGTTGTGGCTGGAACTGCCTCTGGACCGGAGAGAGGAATCCTGAAAAAGAACGGAAATAAACTGGCGGTGGCCAGAAGAACACTGCGGTGAAAGAGAAAACCAGGGAACATGTAATGCGATCCCGAGGGGCGATGTTTTGGCCTTCTTTGGCACTCGTTCGCTCACTGAATACTTAGTAGTTTTTGAAAATGGCCGTTTGCATGTAGAGTTTGAGCTGACCGGTGAGTGACCGGGCTGTTGCGTCGAGCACACTGGAGGTGGTTATTGTGAGAACGGATTTCTTTGTGACAGGTGTCTTGACAGGCGCGGGGGAGTGTTTATTAACCTGCCATTTACCGTGTTTCCACTCACCCCTCGGGGAGGAAACATACACTGTAATTTCCACTTACATTTGGCCGTGTGGGTGGGTTGCGTGGAAAGGCAGTATTTGCAAAAAAAGCCAGGTCATGCGCTAAAAATACCGGTCGACGCCTCTGAATATCTGTCTGACTGTTCCTGGGGGTCACCTCGGTTTGACACGATTGCGGCCATTACCCTGGTTCCAGGCCAGGAAGCCAAAGTGCAACAGAGTGCTATCTGTTCAGACTGGACGTGGTGTGGACGGGGCCGGCTGCTGACTCATTTCACCATGATATGAATCATCAGATCGTGGATGGTCAGGCATGCCCCTCTCCCCACTGGAGTTTCCTAATGTCCACCGAACAAGCCCTGTTTATACAGATGTCGCCATCTCCGGTAAATCCTAATCATCTATTTGTAGCGCGTTGGAATGCCCTTCGTGATAGCTGACCGGATCGATTTCTGCCTCCTGCAGAGATCATAGACCAATATTGATGAAATGAGCAAGGCCGTACTTACATGAAACAGAAGTGACTGAGTCGATTCCTTGCTTTTCATTCATTCATGCTAAACCCCTAAATAATACATTCCTTATTACCCATTACCAGAGACAGGAGGTTCATATTGCTGCTAAGTCTGACAACAAGACAGTCAGCTTATCAGTTAGACAGTCACCAACGGCAACAGCCTGACGCCAACTCGCTCGGATAGCCATCATCTTGTTGCGCAGCAGTCATTCAGTCAAGCAGATTAGGTAATCTCTGAGGATTACATAAAGAACTGCTCTTAATCTTTCACCCAAATCACAGCAGTCAAAAAAAAATGGCATGTCCGAGTACGCGCATTATGCAGCTCCGCGCACAGGTGACGGAAAGTACGTCGGCCTGTCCTGACAGCTCCTTGTGACTTCCTGCGTTCAGTCGAATCGCGGATGAATTCTCTCTATGGTCGTGCTACACTGGATTCACACGTTTTTTTCATATAGTCAGCAACTTATGGGATGTCACATGTCCGATCCTGATCATGTGACAGTGACTGTCTGAGAATAAATAACATTAGAGTAACTAAAACTATACAGAAAAGCACTTGGATGGTTTTGACGAAATAAATAGTCAACAAACTTAAATCTATCTATGCATATCAATGTCGCACAGCTTAACTTGAACACTGATCTAAATCTGCTTAGAGTAGCATTATAAAGCTATACAACAGGAATCTCTCAGGCCTGTAAAGTAATACCACACAGCCGACGTGTTCGGTCTTGTTCCTCAGCGTGCCTTTAATGTTTGTTTTGGTTGACAGCGGAGGTAAAAGAAATGCATAGTGTCAGCCTCGGATCAATCCGATCTGATCCAACCATTTAAAAAAAAAAATGTCCCGATCCGTCCAGATACCGACCGCTGCTTAGCGCAGTGAAAGGCGGAGACTGGCATTTTGCTAGTTTTTCTATTCACACGAGGAGACATTGGCCCCACCCTGTCACCATCAACTGTTAAGCCTTTCACAACATCTCGGCGGTGCCACCGCTCCTGCCGTCGAAGTGAATTGGATAAACGAGGTCGCCAGACCTGCCGCTGTCAACTGTTTGGCAGCGGAGTTAAAGGATGTGGTTGCCTCGTCTTCCTGTTTAGGCCGAAGGGGAGCGCGAAAAAAAACCCAAACAGACACGAGAAGGAGCATCAGTACCATTTAATAGTGGAGGTTGCCATGTGTTATATCACCTTGGGGGACTTGAGTGTTTGTACTGAGCGACGCAAGATGAGTTTGTTGTCTTAAATCTACAGATAACATGGTTTTTAATCTAAGGAGATTGTGTGTTTAGTTGTTCCTCATAACCTTAAGGGTTTCTGTAAGGCCATTAAACATTTAACTTTCACACCTGAACACTGGTAGCAGGAGCCGCCGTAATTAACATGGCCATGTGTCGTCACCAATGACAACAGTGAGTTGTTGTAGCCTTACTGTTATGTCATGACAGAGAAAGGTAGTAAAATCTCCCATTTAAAACAACAACAACAACAACAAAAAAAACAAGTATGGACGTGTCAGTCAATTTCTTGACTCGCTGCTTTTTCTTTTCTTACTGTTCCTAAGAGGTGAAATGTAGAGTTAGACTACTAACCAATGCTAAGTATCATAATTATCATGTGTAATCTCAAAGGCGCTCATGATCTGGATGACTGATAAAAAATCTTCTTCTGTTGCTGCATTATGGTAGTTGTGTATTCTGCCCCTTTTATTTAATTAGCCAGTTTGTGGCAAAGGAAAGAGCTTTCACTTCACAATTTTGCATAATGGACTTGAGTGAGGGAGAGGAAGAAGAAAATACTTATGTATGTTTTTGCAAGTACTAATATTATTCTTACATGATCTGAACTGAGTGGCCTCTAGTCTCTAGTCTCAAGCCAACAAAAAGGAAGTAAAACCAATCTTACAAATTACGAGGATTAATGAGTGTTCCCTGGAAGCTGTTTTTTTTTTTTTTTTTTTTTTTTTTTTTTCCCCCGAGCTGCCAGTTCATCGTTCTGTCCTTTGCGTCATGCCCCACAGGGTTGCCGTCCGCCATGTTAAGGTAAAGCCCAGGTGCGCGGTGTTGACCATGCTAAAGCGCCTGGACAAGATCCGCTTCCGAGGCCCGAGGACGAGAGACGACTTCCCGGACCTGGCCGAGTCGCCGCCCGCCTCCGACAACGAATGTAATGACGACATGCAGCTGAAGCCCCGGGCGGCTCCACGGGAGACGGAGGACGTCCTGCGAGACCCCGTGAGTCCTCGTCACGCACGTAGTTTTTTTGTCGCTCTTCTCTCTTGAGCGCTCTCTGTTTGTTTTCATCATTTCGACCGACTTTCTTTATTTGTTTCTTCCTCATCCGCACGGAGTAAATAGTTGTTTTTGCTGGTGTTA
>NC_061791.1:13405000-13492500 GCF_022458985.1 Mugil cephalus | reverse complement strand
GTTAGTTTTTTTAGGAACAGTCCAAACTTATAAATATAAATATCCTTTATTGCACTACTACCTCTCATCTCATCTTATTTTATTCTTAAATTCTATTTTTTATTTTAACTTGTTATTCTATTTTATATTTCCTATTCTATATTTATATTATTTATATATCTCAGGTCTGTACATTTATACCAAGAGCTGCTGAACAGAATTTCGTTGTGCCTTGCATAATGACAATAAAGATTCTTGATTCTTGATTCTTATACTGTTGTTGTTGTTAAGTAGGAGTTTGCTAGCTGACGTTTTTTTGTGTCTCTGGCAAGTTAATAGTGCAGGTTGTCAACCAACCTCTGTCCACAGTTGAGATTAGAGCTTTTGTGCTGTTGTTGAGCTTTTGGTTGGAGTATGTCAAAGACAAGGTGTAAGACCGACTGCCTGTAAGCAGCTAGCTGTGATGTACATTGAGAAGCAGGTGATGCAGAGTCGAGCAGGAAAAGGTAACTGACAGATTTGCCTCTGTCAAGTTGAGGTGGCACAGACTGTTCAGTCCAAAAGGAGAGACAGGATAGAAGGATGTCACTCAGGCAGGGTTGTCTATCTTTAAGTTGAGACCACTGTGTCATTTTCAACATGTAAATGGAGGGATAAAAATCAGTATTGGCTCCAAATATCGGCTCTGAAAAATCGACCATGCTGATGTGAAAAGAAAAACGTATCGGCACAAAAAAAATCCATATCGGTCGACCTCTAGAATGAAACACATTTTACTCACAGTCTCCTCTCATGACCAGGTGTAGGTGCAGCTGGTGCAAGCCCCACATGTCCCCGGGGAGTTTTGGGACATTAGTTAATAGAAGACAGAGTTTATCAAGTTCACGGAGCAACTGCCTGACCCAAATGGAGGCCGAGCTGAGATTTGTGGCTCGGTAGACATTACGCGAGATAGTTGGTTAGAAAAACTGTGTGATGAGTTGAAGTGAATTAAATGTGGCCCCTGACACGGCCCACAAGCTCACGCCCACACGCATCCAGTCAGAGGCAGGAGAAGTGTTCATCGCGGAGACTCTCAGACCGGAGTGTCCTGAATCCCAGCTCAGAAAAACTCAAATTGGATTGTGGATTTTGGATTACACTCACATTTTAAAATCAGAATAGTTCTGCAGTAAATGGGTTTAGGAACACGATTCCTCTGTATTTGACACCAGATTGCGAAGATTAGTCTTATATTTAGACTTGATTCGGCAAAGTGAGCAGAGCTAACCGCTGACTGTGGGTGTGGAGCAATTAATTAATTACAACACTGGTGTTTTCAGAATTTTATTTGATGGGTTTGCATGTGTGCACACGTGCTGTGATGGTGTTCGACCCGTTTTCTCTGCCACGCATCACATCTAGCAGATGGTTTCGAGAGCAGGACACGGTGAGATTCCTCAGCTCACATCAGCCGCAGTCCTGACGGAGGGAGAGGGGGGGAACACAATAATTAATCAGCCGATTATCGGCCGGGGTTGACGTCAGGGCTTGACCTACTTTTGAGAACCAGGAGGTTCTGACTGGGAACGGGCGCCCGCGTAAAACCCGAAGGCGTCTTCCCGTTTGTGTGTCATCCTCGAGCCAACGTGTTGACAGAGAGCCGACAAAATGCGTTCAAAATGCAGCGGAACGTCTTCTCATCTCCTCCTCGTCCCCCGTGCCTTTTCCTCTTGCGCTTCCGTCCTCTTTTATCCCCCCCCCCATACCTTCTTCTTCTTCTTCTTCTTCTTCTTCTTCTTCTTCTCCTTCTCATGACACACTTCCTGAAGAGGCTGTCCTCTTTGAAGTGCCCCTTCATTCAGGCAGCTCTATCCACCTCTGCGCGCCGGCCCCTCCGCCCTTCCGCCTGCTCGGGCTTTGGCTCTTCCCCAAATCGCATCTTTTCAGGTCACTGTCAGCTTCGTGCTATCTCTCCCCCCTCTCTTTTTGCAGTTGGAGACATTGCAGCGTGTCTATGCAGACACACACACACACACACACCATGCAGGGTGCTGTCAGAGAGAAGCTGCTGCAGCGCTGTGTGTGTGTGTGTGTGTGTGTGTGTGTGTGTGTGTGTGTGTGTGTGTGTGTGTGGAGTCTCTTAAAGGACCCTTGCTGTAGTTTAGCAGCAGTGCTCAACCTGCAGTGCTCATCATCCGCTAGCACAGCCTTCTCCCTCCTCCTCTCGCTCCATCCTTTCCTCTTCCTCCATTACCCGCTCACCCCCTTTTTTTTTCTTTTTGTTTTTTTTCCCCCCTCTCACTCTCTCCCTCTACCCGCTCTCCTCTCATCCATTCGTCATCCCTCGGTCGCGGCCATTCACTCGCCGCCTACACACCCGTTGTGTTGCTAGTTGTGTCTGTGTCAGGGCTGAAGCCCTGAGTCAGTGCCGTTTGAGTCATCAGGGTCGCTATAGACAGAGGAGGGGGATTCTCCTCTTTATCGCCTTCCTCCTCCTCCTCCTCCTCCTCCTCCTATCTCGCTCCCGCTGGACTTAAACCGAGAGAGGAAACATTAGTGTGAGTCATGCACCATGCTAATCTGTGTATGTTTTGGGACATCTCCCCGGGATCTCCCCGCTTACGTAGCCTTGTATGCATATTGTGTCAAATCAGGAATTGGAAAAGCTGATCTTTCTTTTGTTTTTTGTTTTTTTTCTTTTTGTTTGTGATACCTGTGTGTATGTGCTGTGTGCGTGACCGCGTGCGTACGGATGCACAGGCTGGTTCGGGGTCTCCCACTATGGCTGCGGCCATCCAGGACTTCCAGAGGTCGGAGTCAGACCGACTCAACGAAGTCAAAGGTCACTTGGAAATTGCCTTACTGGAGAAACATTTCCTACGTGAGTACACGCACACACACACACACACACACACAAAATAAGGCGGCGACAGGGGCCGTGTATCACGACAATTCCGATTGTCCTGATTCGGTTCAATATCGATTTCAGTTTTGAAACCGGTCACATCAGACCAAAGTGAGATTTATAACACGATGATGCAGCATGTATTTAAAATCAATCCAAAGGTTTTTATGATGGACGCACATTCAAATAAAGATCGATTACAGTCGCAAAATTTATTTTGTGTAGAACACGGGTCATGTTTCTGCACTGTTGGGGCTCCTCTGCCAACGCTAAAGGTCATATGTACACTCATTTATGTACAGCATGCGTAGGTGGAAGGGCTGTTTGAGCTGGTGAGCATTAGATTGAGATAAGGTGGGTTTCTTATCTACATTTCCTTCCATGCAATTGTACACCAGATGTAGCAGGAGGCTGCTACCGTGTGACAAGAAGCTTTGTTTAAACGGCTTTAATTTCTACTCAGCAGTCTACTTTTGACTTATAATGTTTCATTTCCTCTGAAAAAAAAACTGTTGTTGTGTTGTATTTTTGGAAAGATATGCACAACACTTGGTGACATTTAGCTCCTACCTAAGTATGTTGTGTGATTGTGCTGTGCTTTGCGGTCTCGGTTGACAGCCAGTGTTTGTTCACGGCTCTTGGTTGCGGCGTGCAGCACGGGTCTAACGTACTCATAAAATGCTAATGTGTCGCTCAATTTGTGTTAAGACCTCAGATAAAACTTCGCTTCCGTCTCAGCGAGTTTTTGCATGTCTCCGCTACCGGAGTTCTGACGAGACGACTTAAATCTAGTTTCTCAAATCTCCTCCAAAGGATGTAGGGGAGGCAAAGCGACGCGCGACATGAAGTGGACTTGGATAACGGTGTCATCTGACGGACGCTGACAGTGACGGTGACGTCCTGTTTTGGAAACTGCATGTTAGCAGCCATGAAATGACACTAGACTGTAATGGAAGGGAGCAGCTGCGGAGATCATTTTAATCAATTGGCCATGCCGCATTAGAGATGCACACTGTGAAATGAAATTTTGACTCAGCAGTACAGTTTCAGAAACATTTAAATGCTATTTATTTATTATAAGAATCAAGTCAGATTATTGACCAAATTGATGGCAAATAGCCTTAATCCCACATTTCCTTATCTATATGGTATAAGCTTTCATCCTGACTGGAGAATACTCCTTTAATAATGTGTTCAGGGCTAAATGTGCTCATTGGACGTGTGTTGGTAGTTTTACCAGTTGCTGATCATATATATAAGCTCTGTGCACAGAGGTAGTTCAGGTCCCAGTGGACCTAGTTCTAACCATGAAACATCAGTGATAAAGACCCTTCTACTCAAAGTGATCCCACCCATGTCACTGGACGAGTACAGACTGTTCTGAACCAGCAGAGACTACACGACCGTGTTGAATCAACATCTAGCCGCCACAAACCATTCAGCACCTCTTTGTCAGTACAGCAAAAAAAAAAAAAAAAAAAAAAAAAACAGGACCACCCACTGGAGAAAAACTGTATATAAAAGGACCTTGAGTTAGCATAGTTTTTCAAACTGCTACTTCTTCTTAAGGTCACGAGTGGCCTCTCTCTTAAGTCGGCTGAGTCATGTCGGATTTTTTATTTCATTTTTTCATTTTTCTAGCAGAATCATGACTCTCACGCAGCCAAATCGTGTTCTTAAAGTGCAACTGAAATGAAGATGGAAATGCTTTGTAGCCGTCGCCCCTGACCGTCTCTGACTGGAGGTTTGTGGACGTGATGGATTCGTTTGTGTACTAGATCCAGAATGTGTGACCAGGCGAGGAGTTGGAGGGTTCGTGCAGAGGCAGAGAGAGTGTGGGAAATAAAACCAATTTGAAATAAAAGACAGTGGAGGATGCTTAATAAGTCCCTCGCTCTCACACATTTACAGGTGTTTCAACCCTGGTATCCAATAAGAGGTTCTGCTTGTCCTGTACTGTTGTAGCACGTTGTCAGTCATGTGCTGTGTAATGGACTGAAGTGCCCCCCCCCTCCTCTTTTTTCCCTTTCGCTTGTGTATGTCTATTAGAGACAAAGTGATAGACAGGGGGAGAGTGTGTGCGAAAGAGAATACTTCAGGCTATGTCCTCTCTCATAATGCTTGTGCCTGAGCTAAAAGGACAGGATTCATTACCGGGCTGTCAGGATGCTAGCTACACGGGCTTTCCTTTCAAGGACTTCTTTTCCTTCCTGTTTTCTCTTTCCTTGCTTCCTTGTTGTTTTTTTTTTCCTTCCCACCCACCAGTGTTCTAAAAAAAAAAATCTTCTGGAGCTGTTTTTGCCTTTTTCCCTCCTTTCCATTGAGCCGCTCTTTCAGATTCTACCCGGCATTCACTTCTTCTTTCCCACTCCTGGATCCCTCTCGGCTCTGCCTTTCTCTCTTTCAGACACAGCGTTATGGCCTCCTGAGATTATTGTAAACTCCGGGTACACAAAACCGAAGCAGATAAAAGAAACAGGTGTGAGGGTAGTTAAGAGAAGAAATGTTGCTGTGGCTAAGATGGCAGCAGCTCGGCAATTTGTTTCCTCCGGGTGTTTTTTAGTACGATTCTTAGTACGAAGTTATTTATGTGTTATATTTTTCTCTCGTTCTTCTCTCACTCTGCTTATCCATTTCTTTCATTCCTGTCAATCTTGCATCTCGTCTCTGACCAGTTTAACCGTACTTCAGGGAATGTAAAGCATGACCATCCATTAGCACCTAATGGGGTCTGTTCTACTGTATTTCTACTACTTTCTTTTGCCCTCTCCTCTGCGTTCCTCTACTGTGATCGTACAGCTGAGTGCATGTGTTGCGTTGCACAGTATAGCCTGCTGTATAAGTGATTGTTTACCACTTTTAGAAAGCCTTATATGCTTATATACAGTTTTGTCTAAGGAGATTAGTGTGGAGAAACAAAAGATTCCCTGTAGCAAGACGTTATAGTTTTAGATGTTGTGTAATGGATTTTCTGGAACATTAAAACAAACAACATGCTATGGACGGTATGCATTGACGTCACTGCCGCCTGGGGCCCCGCCCCCCCGAGTGGCAAAAACACAGTGAAATGTATCAGTAAATACAAGAAAACGCGGATTATAAAATCAAATTAAGGGTAATTGGACTCGACAATGATCCATACGAACTACTATGGATTTGGAAACGTGGGGTAGCTTCAGTTTCAGTTAGTTTATGTTAGTGTTAGGTCATTTCATTATGTTAAATGTAGCTAAATAAAAGATGCTAACGCTAACAGCTTTACTGAGAAGTGACATTAAACATACAATACTGTAACGTCTGGCTGGATGTTACAAGGATGACGAAGAGTTATCACAAATATCCCGTTTATTATTTTATTGTTATTTATTGTTGGAACAGGAATAGTTACCGTCGGACGTAACTACGCCAAAATAACAACATGGACAAACTTATCTGACAGCCCTCCAGGACGTAACTTAAGAAGGAACATAAATTAATATCACCTGACCACCACACCAGGTTTTGATGCCTCAACTGTCACTTTTTTCCACTCAGTGGTCGTAACCACGGAGACTTCGGCACCCGTGACATCACGTGCATAACCTTTATACTGTGAGAAGACTGGCTGTGGTTTCAACAGTGAAACCATTTAGACGTGGCAACGTTAAACCTCAGCAAAGTCTTGAGCTCGTTGCCTGAAGCTCTTCATCCACCAGCTCACTGTTATTGCTCCTTTTGCTTTATTATTCACAGTAATGTTGGAAACTGATCAGTCTCAAAATTGCAGGAAATCACTGCCTGTCTCAGTTTGAGAATTAAGTCGGTCACTTCCCATGGTAAAGCAACTGAAGTAGAGTTGTTCAGTTTGCGTTAGCAGCAGCTCTGACATGGCATGTGGGGTATTGATGGTAAACAGTGAGACTGATGTTAGCGAGGCAAAATTAAAGCCTTAACAGTGCATGACATACATGCTTTCCATTGAACCACCAGCACAAGAATGGTGAACTCTACCACCAATAATGCAAACGCTTTTTTTTTTGTTGTTAAATAGCTATTATTGAACAATGGCAACCCTACTTTTATGGAAATTAAATACTGTAGACAGGTTGATGTTTGTGCTAAAAGAAGAACAGATAAATCTTAATATGTTTTTTTTTTTTTTTTTTTAAACCATTTTCAGACATTTCATTGCCAACACACCAGCACACAGATGCTAATGCCTTCACTGGGGTAGCCCCCAACAGCGTAGGCTCCGGTTGTAAGAGTTTAAACGAAGCTTAAGGGTTCGTAAAAGGTCAACATTTACTAGCAGCATTTACTAGCAGCCAGCACAGTCACTATAGATGAGTTCATCAGCTAAACCTCTAAAATATGAATGAGCTCCATTTTTCTCGTTGCTGGCTTTTTAGCTTCCCTCCCCATGGGTAATTTCATCTTGCTGTTCGGTTTATGCCGTCGTTCCTTTCGCTTTGGATAGAGAAAATGATTTGGCCTTTACACACTAAGAACACTGCAGCCCCAGAGGGACCGAGCAATGAGGCTCTGTTAGGAAATGGGAGCACAAGTAACAGACTCGGATCATTTTATATCTTGAGTGTTTGTGTTGCATCAGGCTTTAACCCAAGAAATGATTTGGTCTCCTTGGATCTCTTTCATATCCAGAGTGAGGTGAGTGTAGGCGTATTTTCTCTCTCTTTCTCACGCTGACGTCTTTCTCCCTGCTGCCTAAAATAAAGCCAAGGCCCACGCCGCATCCTAAAACAAACACGCCGCTTAAGAGCATTGTGTCTTGCCTTCACAGGAGGCATGAGTTTCCATTCCAGATGGTATGTGTGATACTGTGATCCTTGCCTTTTCCCTTGGCATTTGTTGTGATTGACCCACGCTGTTCTGAGGCCACTAACTAGTTAATTTGTAGCTTTGTTTCCGGGGCGTGAGATCACGTAGAAAAAGGCTAACGCGCGCACACACACACATAAACATATGCAGCTGGTATCGTTCTTCAGTTTTCTTCCCTTTTTCTCTTGTCTCTCTCCGCTGCAAGTCCTTTTCATGTTTGTGTTCATGCACACACACCCACTCAACGCACTAATCAGATTAGTTTAAAGGGCCAGCACTCACTTTTAATGTTGTCATCACTGAAGTAATACATTGTGCGTTCACCTCATTCTACCTTAACCAAATAAAATGCAATAGTAGATTTCATTGTCTGTTAGGTAAGGGAGCCACTTCACTCATATTACATTAAAAAATGACTCACATACCCCTTCTGGTAATTAGCAGTGCTGATAGTTTGTATTTCGTTTGTCCAGGTTTTCAGAAAGAGTTCTTGTGTAATTGTACTAATCCACCTATGCAAATATATAAATTATTATGCAAACACACGTTAACGCAGATTAATCCATCATCATGATTAATCTGATTAAAAAATTTAACTCGATTTGACCCTGAAGGTCTCTGGCAACACATTCCAGTTTATAAATGAAACGCGACTAATATAGATTAAAAAGGAGTAATATTTAATCGTGATTAATCGCAATTAATCCACAGCAACCTTGTGATTAATCTGATGAAGAATTTTAATCGTTTGACAGCACTAATATAAATATTACAATACGTTCATTGATTTAGTCTCAATCACTGTTGGCAATGGACGGCAACATATCTTAAAATTAAGTTGGATTAAAGCAAGACTACACCAAATGCACTACTAGCATGTTAATCCTAGCTAGCTATACTCTTAAATCTCAGTATAATGTCATTGTGCGTAGCTCAGTGAATTGGGAGGCTGTTGTGGTGCCGTTAAGAATCTTGCAGGTGGAAAAGAAAACTGTCTCAATTTTTAATAAATATTTAATGTGCACACCCTTTCTCCACAGAGAAAATGCACTGCATTATGAAACACACCGATTAAAATACTACTGTATTCTTCTACTGCACTAGGATTCTTTTAATGGAGGGGGAAAAAAAGTTTCACTTCCCAACACACATTATGAAGTCCTCAGTAATTACATGATTAGGTTAAACATTTCTTCATTATGTGGCTTGTTCTTCTGTTCTGCAGAGCTTTGCAAGGTTAGAGTTTTATAACCACAGAGGACGCGAGCACAATGCAAGTGTCGATTATTATTAAGAGGTCCGGCATTAAACTGCTACGTATGTGCACATCACGTCCGCGCCGAACAATGCGGGAACGTATGAATGCGAGGGTTCTGTCTGCACATCATGTACACCGAGGTTTGCAATAAGCTCACGCTTTCCTTGAGTGATAACCCTGAGATACATCCGTGATCATTATAGGAAAGGATGAAAAGGTAAATGGATATATTATCTAGAATCTGTCCCATGGGTAACAGAGCTGAGCTGAGCTGACCCTCCTCCTAGTGTTAATATGGTAGGGATGGTAGTGTGAGTGGAAATCACTTCATGTCATTATATGAGCAAGCTTAATTTGCAAACCTTTTATGTCTTTCTCCCCTCGGTTCTCTCTTGCTATTATCCCTTATTCTCTATCACTCATACTACAGTCTGTGTTTGCCCTCATCCTTTTTCTATCTCCATTTTTTTACTCTAACCTAATTTGTATTGAAGCAACACTGGCAAAAACAAACAACAACAACAAAAAAACACATGTTATATACAAGGCGAATGGATAATCGGACTGAAGCACACATGCTCTGGGGATTTTTTTGTGTTGACACCTCTGCTGGCCGGCTGAAGCGTGCGCACGTCGTAGAGCTCCCATAATCTCACATTGCACTGTGTAATAGGCATGCCGCCCCTTGATCGGGCTTTATTGGTTTTACCACTACTAGCTCCATAAAACTGGAAACGACTCGATGTGTATCGGTGTGTGTGAGAGTGTGAGAGGGAGGCTATCCCGCGCGAGGTCGTGCTCTGAAGGTCACTGCAGCGGAACAGGCCGTGCTCGATGCTCTACAGCGACCGGCTGATCGATAGTGTCCCAGCGGCTGCCCCACTTCACGCTGGGTACAGGAGCACACACGGAAACGATGCACAGTGACACTGAATGGGATCAGAGATGAATCAGGTCTGTAATGCAGTGCTTTCTCTGCAGCGTCACATAGCGGTGTTTTATTTCCTTCGCTCGTCTGACTTAAGAGGGGGCTGCAGCTTCCTCCGCCATCGTTTTCACAAGTTTGACGTGTGAACAAAATGTTTGTGGTTGGTCTGAAACCGCTCTGTTGGGAACAGATTAGCACACATCTGCCAGGCTAACCAAATCAGCTGGGTGGGTTTTAGGCAGAATGGAGAAAAGAGTAACAGTGACATAGTCAAAACAAGTCATCTGAGCACTGTTTATTTGAATTCATGTACAACGACATTGCTCTGATTGCTTTTAAAAGTATTCAGTGGTGTACAGAGGTTTATATGTTTTTGTATCTGTTTAAACACATCCTAGTTTTGTGCTTGCAGACTCTGATAAGAACAGAGTGCGACTAAGCCAGACTATCAGTCTGCGTTGATTGACAACGTTCTCGCTCTCTAGTTGGTTTTTCATGCGCTTTATATAGTTGAGTCAGCGTAGAGTTTGCGAATCGTGTAATTACATTTGACACTGAGGTATATTTCATTTTATTAATGCCAAAATATTAGAGAAACGAAGCAATAACCAAACCAGAGGTAATTGGCTGAATAGTTATTCAAGAATATTGTGTGGTGATGAAAATTACTCAGTTGTTTACCCTGAAGCTTTGAATAGGATTTAGAGTGTGTGAAGACTTGCATGTTTGTTGAAACTGTAGAATGACGGCAGTGCAGTACATACCAACATTCCCTTAAATATCCATTGAGTCCATGTATCTTCCTGCCATCCTGAGTTTGTGACGGTCCTGAAAATAGCTAGACATTATGCAAAATTGCCTGCTTCTTCTTCATTACCCACGGCAAACTACAGCAAACCACAAAAACAGACGATACACTGAAAGCTACGTTGCAGACAGTTGTGTTTCTGAGTTGTTAGATAAGAATATGTAGCTGTATAGTTCTACATTTTATTCTTGAAAGACTGTACAAAGCCTTCATTTAGATGTAATTGTAAACTTGTTGTATTCTTTGAGATAATTATGCAAGTGATTATTCTGAAGGCGTCATAGCTCGTTGCTCGTAGCGTCACAATAATTCATTGTCTTTCTAAATAGGCAGCTGCAGTATAGGCTGCATGGTAATGAAGACATCTTTCACATAGTCTGCCAGTGAGACGCTCTTTTCTGTCATGGGGGAGCTCTACAATAAATAAAGTGATTGATTCTCTTGGGTTCTTGAGTTCGGAAACAGGTTTGTGAAGAAGAATGCCTGGTTTAACTCAGCTGAAATTAATTTGACCTCTTTGTACGTGAACAATTGGTACAGATATCCCATTGTACATTAGCTACATTGTTTCTCTTGCTGTTCTCTTCTCTATGTCATGTTTTTTACATTTGGAATAAGCTGTACTCATGTGAGGTTGGATCTAGTAGTGTTTACTCACCATTCTTGAGCTGTGTTCGAGTCGGTGAGAATACAACAGGTGGCCATGTGGGCAGAGAGACAAAGTTCACCAGGTGGACACTAATAGTTTTGTATGTGAGGGGTTGAACTGTGTGTGGATAGAATCAGGACATTGTTTCCCATAAAATTCCATGAGACATTGCTGTTTTGTTTTTGTTTTTAATTATGATGCTATCCCAAGTATTAAAAACGTAGTGACAGAGTCCTATGCTGAAGCCACTAATGGCTAATAATGGACTTATTGTTTGGATGTGTACGTACTCAATAGAAAAGAATCCAGTCTTTTCCCACTTTTCAGCTTTACAATGCACTTTATTTCCTACTTACTTCTGAGTTTCAGTTCATTAAATAGTCTTTCACTTCCAATAAGTTTCTCATAAACCTAAACCACAAAAAAACTACGTAAATTAGAGCACAGTCAGAAACTGTTTGCTTCGACATCTGCATCTTTGTTACAATAATCAATGAACTTAAAGCACCTTTCTCAACCCTCAGCCTCCAGTGAAAACACCGCTTGGCTGCCCTCTAGTGCCCCGGAGGAGCCTTTCACTTAAGCATAAAATATGGCTCTTACAAAAAACTTTTCATATACACGAATACTGAACAAAATACTGTTAAGACGTGGCATTCTAGCAAAACATGAAAGATTAAATAAAGAATCATCAAATGAACGTCAGTTATAGTAAACAGTTTCAATCTAACCTCACCAGCTAGCGCATATAAAATTAAGCTAGTTTACATTACGCCATTTACTTTAGGTTGTGACCAACTCCCTTTAAATTTCCATGGTATATAAATCAAGAGCACACACATCAGGTTTTATTAATTGGTGATAACGTGAATTCGTCAAACATACAGCCCGTGGGCCAAAATTGACCCGCCAGACGGTCTAATCTGGCCCGCGGTTGAATTTAACTGTGTGTTAACTGCACTTTTTCCAATAAAAGTCGCTACTATTCCTAGATTTCACACAGTTTTAGTAAGAGCTATGGACAGTAACACAGCAGTGAGAAATAGAAATTGCACTTTTTTTTTTTCCTTAAATGTCCGGTTGTTCTTAAAGAATTTTCTAATAGTGCAGTTCTTTAAATATAAACACTTTCATAATGAACTTTTTTGCACTAAAACAAAGGCAAACATTTGAAGAAATCATTATTTACTGGTTAATACGCTCTTGTGTTACTGGTCCGGCCCCCTTGAGACCAAATTGGGCTGCATGTGGCCCATGAACTAAAAATTTGTCACCCCTGGCGTAGCGGCTGGGGGAGACGCCTTTGGGTGAAGAGAGAGGGAGGAGGAGATGCTTCCGAGGAGACCTTGTAAAAACATTTCCGATATGTTATGAGACCATGGCGAGCTAAATTAGACCTTTGTCGGCCGCCACTGTATTAACACTATACAGGAAACCCAGCAGTAGTTCTAATGCCTCCAATCAACTGCATGTCATTTTTCAAGAAGCGCTAATGGGACGCACTTGTTGAGAGGAGACTGCAGTCTCCACCAGATATCTGAGGTAATGACATCTATTATGTGATTACCGCTCTCCAAAGAAGCAGCTGGTGCCGTCCCTGCTGACAGAACATTAGATTATAGGACATTGTTAATCTAGATTATTTATTACACGCCCATGTCTCCATATATAAATATTTGAGGCTTCACACAAACACTCATTGACACAGGCATCCGCGCAGAGAGAAGGCAGTCGTACAGTGAAGCCCACACACGCCGGCCGTCAGGGCGTCTGGCTCAAAGCCACATGAACAACAGGTCACTGAAGACACAAGGAAGCGAGTGTTGTTGTTTTTGATGTTACAGGGAGGAGAGTGAAGTTTGAGATTTAGTCACGAAGTCGACCTGACGCTGGAGAGGGGGGAATGTGAGTGAGATCTAGGTCATCCAAAGATATCAGGGCCAGAGTGGAAACAGGCCACTGGAAGAAAAGAGAATTTTAGATGAAGATAAAAGAAGGAATATGTACTCTTTATTTAGTCTAAGTACAGCCTGATTTACATTATAAGGAAGATGGCTCCAGCTGCAGTGTTTAAATTTAAAGAGTTTTGAATGAATAATGAAATAAATGTTAGACTAAATCCCTCGTGTTTGTTATTCATATAGAACCACTTTAAAAAATGAACTGTCGTGAGCTCGCCACTTGCGGAATGAGGATGTATAGCTAAGTGTATAATCGTATTAGTTAAGCGTTAGTCTGATCTGATCTGTTGTGTCTGTCTCAGAAAAAGAAGGTGGCCTAATGATGTGTTCCTATTGCTGACTTTATGGTGGCTTTTCACAGACTGTTCACTTACCTGTGAGAGTCACATTGTCTTCTCTACCCCAACATCCTGTTCACTTTTTCCTCGATCGTGAATGGTGTATTAACATCTTCATATCTGCCTCAAAGCTCGGCCTTCCTCCCTGTTCAAGTCAACAAGTGTTGTGGCACTCACTGTAGTGAATGGGAACAATGAGAGGCCAATGTGAAGCAGCTGATTCTCTCTCTCTCTTTCTCCCTCTCTCTAAACCCCCTATGCCCCCACCTTCTTTAATGAAAGGAGCCATTGTCTCTGGCCTGGATTAAAAACCTCGCACAGTACTTTTCCTTTGCGGTCTTAAACAACTTTGCCCGCTTAGATGAAAAGCAGTTTGCTTTCCTTGCGCAGTATGTCCATTCCTCACGTGCACTCGCCCGTCCTCACCTGCTCACCGATATCAGCTTGCACAAGCCAAACACATTACAAATCCTCGCTGAGGAGCACACACACACACACACACACACACACACACACACAGAGGCCTGCACCCACACATGAACACGCATAATGTTTGTGTGTGTTTCTGACAACTCTGGTGCGTTCAGAAATCTCAGATTCCAGGCCTCTGTTAATGCGCTGGCCACCGGGCAAAGCCCCACCTCTCTCCACCTCAGATGCCCTCCTTCTCCGTCCACCCAGAGCCCAGCGCACTCAGACCGGCTCCGGTCGCTGACCGTCCGTCTGCGCGTGGAGGCCCGTCACAGAAGGCTTGTCGCGTCGTTAATTCAGAGGAACCTGTCCACGATCTCCGCTTTGCCGCCGGATAGGACATGGAGCATTTACCTGCACTCTGATGGGCTTCGAGGAGTTACTGAATCATCACTTAGCAGCGGGGCCTAAACAAGCTGTGCCGGACTAAAGGAATCCGCAGCCATGGCGCGATTTCAAGACAAAGCCAAGTCGGCCAGTCTCCCGTCGCGCACCTGTGGGAGCGCCCCGGGGACGGGCCGATTACAGAGACGAATGGCCTTGTGCAAGATGGACGACTACACCTTTGACAGCTTCGAGCTGCTCTATAGCGGAACTGTTGATAAAATCAAAAGCCATAAAAGTAACATCAACCTCAGTAAGTTTGTCAGCTTCAAACTCAGGACTGTATGAGCAAATGTATAGAATATAGAGATTATGTAGCATCTGGACATGAACTTAATCAGCTGAGCGAGCCTTATGTTGGGTGCTGAGCAACCTTGTGCAGGTAAACAGAGTTTATCATATTCATTTGTTGCCCTCGTCTTTACTGCAACATCTGTTAGAGTTTGTGTCAAGTTGTGCCTCAGTGTTCTAGATAACGTTTGTCCATTTGTCACCGTAAATATGGTCGTCTGATCACCTTTAACCAAGTCAGACACAGCAACTTTATCCAGTCATAGCAGTTGTCTGACAATAATGGCTCATTACAATAAAAAAAAAAAACTGCTATACAGTCCTGAACGTTAACTGAATATTAAGATAAGTTTAGTTTTTGCATTCTGTGTGGTGCTGATATGAAAATCATGAATTGGGATCATACAGAAACAGAAATGACCCTGCATGGTTGGTTGTTGCTTCCTTATGACACCTCAACTGAACCTACTACTACAACATTATTCAATTGAGATTTTTCAACAATTCAACAATTTTCAGGACATCAATGTCTCAAATATCACGCAAGAAACCTTCCTGTTCAGAGCGGACTATTTCTACTATTGTAAGAGAAGGTTTGTTTTTGCCTTTGGCCAAATTTTGATTAAGTTGACATCACAATAGTTGCCATCCTTATTAACTTACCGTCTTCACTACCCCTGGTGTTGCTTCCTTTTATTGAGAGGGGGCGGTAATCATAGTGCCTGCACAGGAGAAAAGGTCAGCGTCATTAAACGGGAGCATTTAGCTTATCTCCTGTCCGTTTTACAGATAAACGATCTAGATACTGGCCTTCACGACGGCCAAAGAGACCCTGTGATATGGTAACCCGGGATGAAGACTTATATATAGAAGACAGCAATCCAATTTTAGAAGTGGAACAGGCGTGTTGACAGTATTATTAATATGCTATCTAACGTGGAGGGCCTCTATGGGACAGGGAAGCAATTGTATTTTATCTTGTGTTGTCTGACAAACTAAGAACACTGTGACATGCCGTGCTGTGCCACACACTTATGGCCCCACTTTTAACATATTTTACAGTTCACTGTTGGGAGGGATACGGTCAGTATGGAAGGAAGGAAACCACTGAGAGGAAATGTGTAAAGACGATCTTAAACACATAGGAATAAAAACACAAGTGAAGGGGAAGGACTGGCATTCAGTGTGGAGTGAGGAAATGGGAGGGGTGGTGTAGTAAGACGGTAAAAGGTAAACAGGATTAGGGCTTTCAAAGTATCAATGAGTAACAGCAACACATGAGTACAATGTAACCATTGTGTCTTAGTAGCAGTAATACAAGAACAATTAAGTCACGCATTAAGGATTATTACTGACGTTATGATATGAATGAATTTGGTGACATAAGTAAATAAATCATTTTTCGAATGCTGCAGGTTGAAACCAGGTACATGTATGAATTAAATGAACTACTGCACCTTTTTAGGGTGAGGAATCTTGAAATGATTGATTCTTAATCAGTGAAAATTAGAAGAGATTTCCCTGGAAGCCAGACTAACTTAAACCAGACTGGCTTAAACCAGACCGGCTTAAACCAGACCGACTTAAACCAGACCGTCTTAAACCGCCACAAAATATTTGACCCGGAGTCGTTCCATTGGGAACCGATTATGCTCCAGCAGTATCTGTCGGGCCAATCAAATTGTTTGGTACAAATCAGCAGACTAACCATACCAGTAATCTGTGTTATCTGAGCAGTTAGATTTGTTTACAACCACTTGACTCTGGTGGTTGGAGGACTAACCATATGCGTGCTGAGGTATTTTTATCTCCGTATCGGTCTTAACACGCCCCACAATGAAAGCCAAATGGCGCGTTACCAGAGCCATATTCTGACAAGAGTTAAGTGTGTCTACGCCAGCCTGAAAAGGGATCATAATTCAAGGGTGCTAGGAACTGGTTTCCTTGCTGAGAAGTGTCTGCCGCCTGTAACCCCTCATCTATCAGCTCACCTATTCCATTACTCTGCAATATTTCAAACTGAAGTGAAGCTCAAAAACGGCAACACGAAATGGCAAACACGTTCTCTTTTGCGTGAGGAAAACATAATGAAAGTCTGCTCTTAATTTGCCAGTTAAATGCTTTTACTGCGAAGACGCAGCAGCAGGAAATGTTAAGTTTCCATTAGCAGCGACCTCTGAATCCACTGGATCCATCCATCTGTGTGTGTGTTTGCCAAATCAACTGTACTATATGAACTCTGCCGCGTTCATTTCTAATCGGGAGCGAGTCTCGGTTTCCGCTGCCATCCATTGTTCAACAGGAAGAGCGGAGCATTGAGTCATTTTGAAGCCATTGTCAGTGTCAAGTGCATAGCATATCGTAAACGACTGAGCCTATTCTGCCTACACCAACCGCAGCGCGTTGTTGCTACCGTTAGCCATTTGTCTTAATAGGTTTACTCCTGGCTGTAGATCTCCTGGCGCAGAGAAGCCCAGTCACCATTAAGCTGCTAAGCCCATTGCAACCTCTGGCCGGCCTCTTGCTTACTCTTACGCACACACTGCGGAACATGCAATCACTCTATTTGTCTTGTTTAGATACACAAAATGCTTCACTATAAACACATTCTTCTGTTAGCAGATGGGAGGAAGGATACAGGCCGACTGTGCTGGAGGGCTGAAAGCATGAAACGGGTCACATTTCATGATGTAAGAGAGGAAAGAATCGTAGTTTCTGTTCTCCTCTTATGCGTCAATGCAAGTGATTTTCAAAAGGGTGTGGAGATGTAGTATATGTCTTCTCTCTGGAAGAGCGGCCGGGGTGCCGGTGGTTTAGCTGCGGGAGGTTCTGGTAATGAATGTTTTATTAGCGTTAATGGGAAGAGCTAAAGGACAGGAGTGAGATGTGAGATTGGGCGATGAGAATGTGGCAGCAGAATTCTTGTAATATGAATCCGCTACCGCCTTCGTGATGAAATGATCTCCGGAAGGGGAGTCAGGTGATATATACACCACCAGTAAAAAGAAATTTTGGACGCACAGTCTCATTCAGTTCAATGCGAAGGTGTGTCCAAGAGTTTAGAGCCTAGTGTTTCTTTGTGTCCATGGATGGTCTCCATGAACGCACACACTAAAAAAAAGAGTCTGTGTTTCCGTACTGGATCTGCACTTTCCTCTGTTCCTGTTTTCTAGTCGTCCCCACGCGCGTTTTCCATCGATTCGTCTTTACTTCTGCACATGTGCACACTTTTATTGCCTGCCCTCCTCCAATATTCATGTGTCCCTTTAGTCGGGGACAATGGAGTGAGAGGAAACACTGCCGATGCTGCACCCCACGCCTCGAAAGCTCAGATACCTGAAACCACTTGATGCTAGCAGCTGATTGACACAGAGGAAGCATGGGGGGGACAAGTGAAGGTGAAGGATGCACATGAAAGGAGAGATGAAATGAGAGATACACAGACAGAAGTTCTCCATTTAGAAATTGATTCCACCTTCAAAGGAACATTTCATCCATACTTAAATCTGATTTTTTTCTGATGTGACTTTTCATGTAGCTGAAGCTGGAAATGAACAGTTCTGAAATGCTGTGGAAAATTGTCCACGTAAATTAAACCGCTCCTTTTCATAACCCCCGATCATGTGCGACGAGCTCTTCGGATTTCATTGTTTTCACAACCGAATTTAAGACTTATCTCCAGTTTGTGTGTTTCGTTCTCCAGAGGAGGAGCTGAGGAAGCTGCGGGAAGAGACCAACGTGGACTCCCTGCGGCAGGAGCTGGAGAGGGAGCGCAGCAAAAGGATAGACCTGGAACAGAAGATGAACGAGGTGCTCAAAACCAGGTGAGACGGGAAGACATAAAGCAGAGTCGAGGGCGCAGCGCGGCCGACAGGAGATGAAGACTAAATGTGCCAGATGGGAAGTAATAATGAGCGAAAGACAGGAAACGGTGACACTGCACTTTGTAACACTCGAGCTGAGCCGAGTTTATCGCGGGTCAAGTCGGATGGCGTGCGTGCGCGTTAGCGCTTCCCAGGGTTTTCGTTATAAATAGTGGCCTCGGCAGCTCGGTGGGCGGGGAGTTCCGCGAGGAGGTGCGTTTGTGGGTTTCAAGGGAGACGGAAAGAGCGGAGAGAGAAAAAAAAACAAAAAAAAAAAACAGGAACGAGTCACGCGCCAGTCTGAGCCGCCAAGCTGTGACACAGAAGCTGTGCTGGTGTCAGGATAAACCTGCGCCTCTTGGCACCCGCAAGCCGCATGTATGGCTCTGCATGCGTGTGCTCATGTGTGATCAGATGATGCTCCTCTGACTGCCAGTGGGAAATTCCTCCCGAGTGATTAGCGGCACGTAAACACGGCCCCGAGGAATGTCGGAGGCGGTTTAGGACTTTGTCAGAGGTGAAGTAATGTGCCATGACCGAGGAGTTCTCCTCACTTAATCCCTTGTCTGCACTATCCAGCTGGAGAAATGCATGTGAGGATAGCGTTACGAATACCAACATACCCTTGAGCTGGGCAGTGGAAATGATTAAGAACACGATAAACATTTTTTTTCTGTTTTTAATTTTTTTTATTAATCTTTTGGTTATTACCAGGTAATATGACAAGCGTCAACAATTAGAGATGCTTACCAAAGCTAATTAACTCTTTCATTAATTTCTTGGTGCATTTAGATAATGAGTTAATGAGATATGAAACCCTGTATCTAGCTAATGTGTGTTTTTGGGCTAAGTTGCTTCTTGTCAGTATAAGGGCTGGTTCATAGTCGACACAAGTCGACGCACTTCCTTTCATAGTGTACACAGCACGTGCCATATGTGAAATGAAACACACCGCTCGCACAACAGGGGGCAGTAGAGACACCAGTGGCGTCGAGGAGCGCATTATTTTGTTGTTGCTCAGTTGGCGCCGGCAAAAACACAAGAATGCGGGACGTCTTCCGCTTTTTATGTGCCCTTCCGAAGTCCGAAGTTTCTACGCTCTTTGCCATCGCAACAGTAACATCTATCCACGCATTCCCGGTGTTAGTCTTGTAGGAATGTGGAAGTGTCTTATAAACGCTAGTGCATGGCTGCCATGTTTCAAACAGTCTTATTCTATCGTATAACAACGTGGTTAATATTATGTACATTACCGCCACCCATGGTGACAGATGGTATTACACGCATCGCTGCAACACATGTAACACCGTCTCAAAAAGTAGTCAAAAAATCTGACTGTACATTTTGCAATGCGTCCCTTTGCGCCAACCGTGAATCAGTCCTAACTCTGTGCATGTCTCCCTGTGCCTTGTGACAGTCGTCGGTTCACCCTGCTCAGCAGCTTTCCTCTTATTAACACGTGAACTTCCTGAGGTTTTGCAGCAGCTCTGACAATACAGAAGTGAGACTGACACATGACAGACCCTCTTCTCTTTCCCCCACTTCAGGCTAGAGGACTCTCCGCCGCAGCCGCCCCGAAAACAGCAGTCGCCCTCAAACAATGGAACAGGTGAGACCATTAGAGGACGAGGGAGGGAGAGAGGGCGAGGGCGAGTGGGAGTTTGGGGAACTGACAGGAAATGAGTAGGGAAAGATGAGTGTGACGTCGTTGGAGCGTGGGAGTAAATCATGAAGAGTGTTAGCGTGTGTGTGCAGGGAGGTGGGGGTGTAGGGTGTGTGTGTGTGTGTGTGTGTGTGTGTGTGTGTAAGAACAGACTGCGTCGGAGGTGTCTGTGGGTTATTGCAGGACATAAAGCAGCGTGTAGAGTGCGTGACTACACAAATACACACCGGCCTGTTGAAATCCAGCGTTCAATTTGCTGTATCACGAGCAATGAAACAATACTACAAACTGCATTAATGCGTCAAGAGTTCAAGGTTATTTTCTACCATCATATCAGGTCTTCATAGGCCGGTTTTTATTTTGTCCATTTAATTTTTTTTTTCAAACAGGCCAGACAGAGGAGATAGGAGCCGACCACTGCAATAAAAGTTATTATGCTGCTGATGATGATGTGTCTGAATGACAGTTTTCCACAGTTTGACTGCTAATAACCTACACTCTGTGTGTGTGTTTGTGTGCGTGTGTGGTGTCAGTGAAAGGGAAAGGGAGGGAAAGGCGGAGGCTAATTTTAGAAAATGGGTTATGATTGTAGATCACTTCATCTAGGGCAGTCAGGCCTGAGCTTCAGCTGGCAGTGGAGGCATGTGTCTGTTGTGTCGAGATAGATTAGGAATGTGTACGTTTGGACGTTTGCGTAGATGCAGGAGCAGAGAAAGTCCTAATCGGAGTGAGGCGAAAGGCTTAATTGGTACTGATGGGACAGCAGGTACGAGTGTGAGCCCAAACAAGTTTTCGCTTTACTTTTACTATTTTAGGAAGATTTGCCAGAGCACTCAAGCAGCCGGGCACCTGGGGCGGGTGGCTCAGTTCAACCACAGGAAATAAGTGCACACTTAGAGGTTTTCACCACAGCAGCTGAGCAGCAGGTTCTGGTCTTTGCTCAGGGGCACTTCAGCATAAACAATTAGGCTATGTTGCTCCACTCTTAAGTTAAAAGGCCACATTTGCCACGTGAAACTGTTGATAATGTTACAAACAAGACTGCACGCCCCTGATGTCATTGATGACCTCATACTGCTTATGAAACTTGAATATTAAAGTTAGATGTTCGAAGCACTTAGTCAGTGTCTGTCTTTAGAAAACATGAGGCGAGTTTATTGATTTATTTGGATACTTATTAGTCATTCTAACATAACCCGTAACCTGTAAGTTGGGTCTCAAAGCGGTTAGCTTAGCAGACTAGGCTAATAACTGTATCTTACATAGCAGCAGATGCAGACTGTTTCATTTGTTCCCCTTCCTCTGTGCTCTCATGTTTTTGATTTAACAATAGTAATAGAATGATGCCACAGTCCATTTCTTTCTTACTAGTTAATGTCTAAATCATTATGACCGCTCCATGCACAACAAACCGGCTTTAACTGGTTCGGCCGATGACAACCAATGAGACAAACTAATTGACGAGTTCACCTTGCTCCATGGCTTTAAATCGGGCGCTGCTACGACACAAGCTAACATGGACGTGTCCGCTCACTTCAGCAGACAAACAGCAGAAGGAGGTCTGGAGCTCCCGGCTGCAGAAGTGGCTGTACGAGCGCTTCGGGGTTTACATCGAAGACTTCCGCTTCCAGCCGGAGGAAAGCACTGTGGAGGCAGAGGAACCGCTAAGTGCTAAAAGGTGGGTGCACTCTGCTTTTCATCAGAACGCGTAGCGTGTGTCCTCAGGTAGCGATTCTGCGGTTACCCAGCGAGACGTGGAATTAGACAGCAGGAGAGGAGCACTAAAGGTTTATAGCCAAGCAGGGGTTGTCTTATGATAACCGGAATGTGCCACAGATACACTGTCGCTGACTCACTGTGTCATTGCGTTGGTTCCTGGATGATTATATTACATGAGCTTTTCATTTTGGGCAGACACGACAGAGCGAGTTGGAAGGCTTTTTTTTTTTTTTTTCCCGCATTTGCTTTCTATCCTGCTTCTTTCTCTCCTCCTTTATAAAAGGGAGTGAGTCATACCAAACCGACGAAGGCCGAAGTGTCACCACCTCCTCTCACACATAAAGCACAGTTTTCTGTTCAAGCGCTTATACGTGAGCATCTACGTGTATCCTGACCTTCATTTCTTGTGTTTTTCACGCAGGTTGACAGAAAACATGAGGCGCCTCAGTGAGTACTCAGACATTCTTTAACAGAAGCAGCTACTCTGTGCTCATTAGCCACTACATACATATACCTCATTCTATATCAATACATATTACAAACAATAATGCATAATGATTGACATTCAAGTTAACTTATATGACTTTTCTTAAGGGTACAAATTCTCCCTTTTAGAAATAAATAATAAATGATTTAATTCATAAAATGTACCCTCGTTTGCAAGTGGCTAGTCAGTGTATATTAATACAAGGCACACAGTGTTGTTCTGTGCTCTGTGTTAGAATGAAACACTGAATATTTCTCTCCCCTTGTTGTTCCAGAGAGAGGAGCCAGACCTGTCACCAACTTCTTAAGGAACCTCTCCGCCTTATCGAACTGGCACTCCGTCTACACCTCAGCTATTGCCTTCATTGTGAGTGCATGCCTTCCCTACTGTTACAACAAACCAGTGGGACGAAACATTTCAGGAAAACACTGTGACAGAATTTCTTCTTTTTTCTTTTTTATTATTTCTTGGTACAAACATTGATTCTGATAATCCAAGGTCATTTGATCTCACAAAACTGGCCTCGCTCAGCAAGTACATGTCTTCAATACAAGGATGCAACAAATCATAGCGTTCTACAAAAACGGTTTTATTAGTCAGTTTGGCCGTAACTCAGGAATTTAACTACAAGGCCATAATTCTTGTGGATGCCTAAGCTTAAATAAAAATGTGAGATATATATATATATAATGTTACTCTGACCCCATTTGGCCTTAGAGCTTTGGTGCATGACCAGGGATTTTAATGAAGTAATTTCTGCTTCACAGTGATGTGTTGCAGTGACTCTACCAAAGACTGCAGAGCTCTAATCAGATCTACATTAATGTCCACAGTCAGTGGTTATATCGTATCATTACAAGATCATCTCTGTGTCTAGAGATGACCCTGTTTTAGTGTTGACATGTGTCTGATAGTACATCGTCCTCTGCCATTATATTACCCACAATGACGTCAAGTCAAGTCAGGGTCTGACCAGGAACCGTGGTGACTGTTGTGCTGCAGCCACACAGGAGTTTCCTTTCAGCGTTTAATAAAGAAATGAGTCATTATATTAATCGTCAATACAAAAGGCGGAGACTCTGTCATCATTACTGTCTCAGATAATCTACCATTTATTGCTTCTTGTTTGTCTGTCCATTGCTCATTTAACTAACCACCACAAAAAATGCTAAGTAATTCGAATGTTAAACTGTTCATTGCACCGTGTTTCCTTTCCCCTTCAGATTTACATGAATGCTGCTTGGCATGGTTGGGCCATTCCCATGTTCCTCTTCCTGGCTATCCTGCGCTTGTCCTTAAATTACCTCATCGCCAGGTAAAAACACGATCGACTCAGTGGACGGTCCTGTATCAGAGGAACAGCCGTTGGTGCCAGTTCTTATTGTAATATTTAGCTGAAATGTTTGGATCATGCATGTGTGCCCTCTGTGTGTTAAAACAGTGTTAAAATTAAACAGCGAAGCCACAGATGTGCTGACAGTAAACAAATTTATACTGTGGGCAGGAAGCCACACACACAATGTTCTGATGTTCTGGTTATGGTTAAAACATACGCACATGCTCGTGTTGTATTTCCTATAATTAGAATTCTCACTACTAAAGGCTGTAAAACAATAAAATATATATATTAAAGTAGCCTTTAGTAGTGACATATATAGATACACATATACACATGTACATCATCAACATACGTATGTATATATATACACACATATACACATGTACATCATCAACATACGTATGTATATATCCAAAAAAAGTAATGATTCATAACGGAGTCCATGTGCAACCCTTTTAAAGTGGGCTATCTTAAGGATCATTGTGAAATGAGGACACATTAGTACTTGTCAGACATTTGTCTGGACCTTCAAACTAGGACACTTGGTCACAATAAAAGTTCTGAAGAGTTAGGAGGATAGTTTGTTGACCTGAATTCACGCATACACTTCACACGCTTCTATAAGAAAGCATTATTTACGTCTCGTTCTCTTCCAGAGGTTGGAGGATCCAGTGGAGCATTGTGCCTGAGGTCTCTGAACCCATGGTAAGACAACTTCCCATTTCCTGTTTCCTGTTAGCATGTCGGAAAGAAAACATTTCCACAACAGGTCGGCGCGTAGTTTTTCTAATTCGTCTTTTTGTGTTGTGTTACAGGAGCCTCCAAAGGAAGACTTGACTGTATCGGAGAAGTTTCAGCTTGTACTTGACGTTGCACAAAAAGCACAGGTACAGCACAGGTTCATGTTTACTATCATCATCATCATCATCAGTCGGTTCTAGTGGTTCATCCACTGTTTGAACTCTCCCTACAGAACCTTTTTGGTAAGATGGCAGATGTTTTGGAGAAGATAAAGAAGTACGTTTTAATATATTTTCTTAACTCTACTTTATTCTAACAATCAACTGTCCAAGGAATAATTACAATGGAACTTAATCCGTGTTTCTCTTTCCCTCTGTGTGTGTTTCTGTTCAGCTTGTTCATGTGGGTGCAGCCAGAGAGCACCCGGAAACTTTACGTCTGCCTCTGGGTGGCGTTCATCACCTCCTGCATCCTGCCATACAAACTAATGGGCTTCATGATGGGTGAGAGATGTGCACACAGCTGCTTTATCTGTCCGACATTCTGCACGTACTGCTCATGGGCCTGGGATGAATGCGCCGCTCAGTCCAGTCCACACAAACAAATGCATTCATGCGGAGCTCGTGTAAGCATTCTCAGGGTTTTGATTAGGTTCACTTATGAGGCTTAAGTGCTGTAAGAGCTCTGGTAAATAATGGGGGTTGAAACGATGTTATTCGTCAGTATTCTTAGCATGGTTTACATCAGAAGAACACAACCTGATTTTATTTAGCTGCCAACCAGATATTTATTTATGTAAAATCAGCTAAGGGAATCCATGCAGTGTACTCCTCATGTCTCTTTGTTGTTTTCATTTACTTGGACATGTTGCCTAAACTGACGCTAGGTCCTCCTCTGCACCTAAGACCCTCCTACAGCTACAGGCTATGACCATGCTTATCTGATGAAGTTTGTTAGTGCATTTTCTTGTAAACCACTGCGGGTTCACGTTTCCTGGGGAGAGGTTTGCACAAAGGTTAGGTTTATTCAGCCGCGCGCCCTAAATACACATCCTCACTACAACCGAAAAAATCTTTTTATGTTCAAAAGCTTCTTTGTGCTAATAGGTAACTGTTACATTTTGCAGTCTCACGTCTGTGTTGTGGTCCGGCTCTCTGAATGAAAATGTCTTCTCTAATTAATGTGACACTAATGGCTAACGCAGTCCATGGTTCAGAGATGCTGAATGAATTATAGAAGATGGAGAAACAATGGACTAATCAGAGCAAGTGGACAGGATTAACAATGGGCACTTTATTCCTTCATACAATAACTACCTAACCGTGTAGACACATTTATGAAAAATGAAAAATACAAGAGAAAATGATGACGGGTGGGTTAGAACCATTATGATATGCAACACAAATACTAAATAGTACTAAATAGAGCAGTGAGTGCTGGATGCTCATATTAACTGGCCAGGGACCTCCTTTCAAATGACTCATCAACAAGCAGGAGCCTAATGTCCCACCACTGCCTGTCTGAATAAAGCTGTAATGCGTGTTATAAATCAATAAAAACACTGAAAGTTGTTGAATAATTCATGTGAATCAGAGTGTAGGATATACTACGAGTAGCACCGATATTTAAAACCGTTTTGAATGGAGCCCCTTTGATCCCGTCTGTTCCTGAAAGCAGCTTCTTTCTTTCTCATCCGTGTGCGTTTCTCCGCAGGCCTGTACGCCGGTATCAAGTTCTTCATCATAGACTTCCTGTTTAAGAGCTGCCCGAAGCTCCGGGACAAATACGACACGCCCCACATCGTGTGGAACAGCCTTCCCACCGACCCCCAGCTCAAAGAGAGGAGCAACGCCACCGTGTCGCGGCGGGTAAGGCAGCCACATGCAACACGTGCGTGGAAGAAACCCGTCTTAAGACCAGATATTCAAAGACTAGCGCTGCCGCTCTGATCCTCCTGTTAAACCTGAACTTAAACCATATATAGACCTTGCAGTTGCATCATAAAACTTTTAGTAGCT
Organism: Mugil cephalus; assembly: GCF_022458985.1. Taxonomy (NCBI): domain Eukaryota; kingdom Metazoa; phylum Chordata; class Actinopteri; order Mugiliformes; family Mugilidae; genus Mugil; species Mugil cephalus. The sequence goes on along the minus strand of NC_061791.1, from coordinate 13,465,898 downwards.
GCAGTGATGCGCTTGAATGCCGATCAATTTTTGTGAATTCAGGTTATTTCTCCAGACGTACCCGATGAGCTACTCTTACGAGGACGCTCGTCTTAATAACATTTAATAAAACTAAACGTAGACAGTCCATCAGCTGTCGGTCAGGGTCAGCCATTGATATCCACCCGCTAAAGTGCCGGCCCTCCTCCCACTTATTCTCCTGCGGTCGAACAAAGAGAAGAGAGAGATCAATAGGGTGTCCAAATATCATCTCTCCTATCAATAATACATCACAAGTCGGCCGCTCGCTCTCTGTTCTCAGAACGGACGGCGGGTCGGCGCAGGTCACCCAGGCGCCCGATGTCTCTTTTACGTGAACGTTTGAGTGTGCGAATGCTCTGCTGTGGCCTCAGTCACAGGTGTGCTCTGTCGTTTTCTCCCTCTCAGCTCTCTGTCATTGAGAAGGTAGGGGCTCCAGTGTGTCTCCCTTTGGTTCCTCTACTGTGCCTGGATGTGCCGCCAGCTCACCTCAAAGCGTGTGTGTTTGCGTGCGTGTGGATGTGAAGTGTGTGTGCGCGGGCGAGATGTTTGACACACCTTGGGACTGGCTGTCAGTGATTTTTGAACAGAATGGATCAAAATGTCATCGTAAAGAACGAGTCTACAAATTCATAAATTAGTTTTCTTATTGTATGTTATTTAACGTTACAGCGCATTGGTGTATACACGTGTGCTGTTCAACATTTTCAAGACACTTTTGATCCATTGCTTTGTGAGAAGCAGCAGTAGGTTTCCTGAGTAGTTACACCTAGAAATCCCCGACCACTGTCGCTTCGTGTTAGTTCATTAAATCCTCCCTCGTCCTCTGTGAACGTAGTAATTAGTTCTAAAGTGTAGTCGCCGTCAGCTTTTATAAGGTCAGTAGATCACATTCATTAGGTAAACTGTATATAACTTGGACGGACGAGCGATCCACGACTTCAGAGCGGTTTTGGCTCCTCACAGTTTATTCAGAAAAGGCCAAAGAGGTGGAGCGTGAAAGGCTGGGAGCTGAGGCTGATGGCTCGCTTCATCATGGCATTATTTATTCTTTCAGGCTTATTACTATCAAACAGGGGGAATGTTTGTTCCTGCCGTCAAGTTCATCATCTAAACATGGAAGTCTACAGGAATTGACTCGCTTTAGAGGCCAGCCTCAAGTGGTCGTTTGAGGAACTGCAACTTTTTGGCACTTCCGCATTGGCTTCATTTTTTAATCCCATTGATTGACGCCTGTGTACGACAGATCACTCCAGCTATTTTTTTTGTATGCCACATTTGGCCGATTTTCTCCTGTGTTGGCTTCTTTTTTCAACCCCAGGGGCGGCTGCTTCGTAATTCAACAGTGTGTATTTAGTAAAATGATGACTGTTGCTCACAAACTAACACGTACTTTTGTACTTTACTACTGTCTGAACTGTGCGGATGCTGAGTGAATGACAGACTCACCCTCTGCTTTGCACGTCACACCTGAGCCTGCTGCAAAGAAGTGCACACGCAGCGAAGCACCTAATGCAGTATGAAAAGTTGAGGAGGCTGTTTGAAGTTTGGCCGCTAGTATTTCTGGCACTGGGAAGCTGTCGTCCGGTCAAATGTGTGCAGACTCTTACCGTTTCTCCCTGTCTGTCCTTCTTTCCCTCCTCCTCCCTCCTTTTTCACGTTTCCACATCCTCTTTTTATCTTCCATACATTATTTTTTTCTTCTGTCCTCCTTTCGTCCTGTCCTCCATTTTCTTCTCGTCTGCCCCCCCCCCCCCCCCCCTCGTCCATTTCTTGTCAGGTTCAGCCTGTGGTGTCTAGGGGCAGTCTCGCCACCATCCCATGTGGGGTGAACAGAGAGGAGGAGACGGGTCGCTCTCACAGCACCAAGAAGGGGGCCTTTCATGAGATCTTCAACCTGCCGGAGTCTGAGCGCCCTCTTCCTGGTGAGGGGACTTACTACAGCTCCAAAATAATAGAGGAGGCCTTTTTATTACTTCACAGTCAAACAAGCAAAGAAACTGATCATTAGCTAGATTTCTGTGCTCACAGTGGTTTAAAACAAGGTTGCACATGTTTGTTTATGTATTTATTTATGTGTTAGTGCATACAGACATGTAGTAGACAGTTACCATCTAAATAATTGTGCAGCCAGACAGTCGCATGTCAATAAACCTCTTGTCCCTTCCCACCCCGTGAACAAACCTCTTTCAGGCCGGAGCCAAACAGAGACATTAGACAAACAGCATATTCACCCATTCAAAGAAGGGAAAAAAAAGAGGGGGGACTGCTGATGTTGCTAAGGGAGAAAATAGCTTTGGAAAGAGAAGCCTCCAGGGCTGGTACAGAGAGTTTATCACTTTCAGACAGGGGCTCCATGTGTCTTGGAATGTCTTAACTTAAGCAGTGAGTGAGAATCTAATTTTTCAAGCTTTAAGTTATAGGGCACTTTCTTGATCCAATTACAATGTGTTTGGGCGTGGGTAAGCCTCCTTTTCGAGCAAGATCAGCCTCTGGGCTAGCAAGGTTGTAAAAGCTGAAGCTTGTTTTGTTGCCATGGGGAGGTTAGTTTCAGGTGGGGTGCTGGCCAGGAATGGATTAGGGGAAATGATTTGCTCAAAAACACTCTCCCTAAAAGCCGCCAACTTAGGCCAAAACATGCTAAAATGTGTGATTAGCTGGGGACTGGTTACATCTGTCACAAGCATCGCTAAGAGAAGCAAAGATTCTGGCCAGTTCCGCGTTTTATTATGAATTTTATGAAAGATTTTGTATTGGATTAAGCCATGCAGAGCACATACAGAAGAAGAGGGAACTAAACTTAAAGCAGTACATCATTACTCTTCTGTTGGTTTTACATTCTGCTTGTTCTCCCATAATTTCCTTATGGACAATAATAAGATAAAGCCAGAGAAAGATCGATGAATCAGTCAATCAATCAATCAGACTTAATTTGTAAAGCATTTTTCATACCAAAAGTAGCGCAAAGTGCTATTGACAATAATCTCATCTGTACCCCCCTCCCCCCTCCTCCAAGACAGACACATACCCACACATGCACAGACAGACACACGACTTAAAAATCCATTATGCAGAATAAATCAAAACAATATTCATGATGAGGTGAGGCGAGGAAACACTAGAGGCTGGATAAAACCAATGGCCTGAGAACCCTAAAAATAGTATATAATAATAAAAATTAAATGCTAACCACTAAGACCCCAGAGCATAAAATGAGAGAAATAATAGTGTCAAACTTAAGGTCATACAAAAAACATGTAGAAATGCTAACTACTAAAACGGTAAAAGAGATTTAAAAAAAAATAGTAAATAAATAAATAAGTTTCAATTAGCCAAACTAAAAAGTAATTATAAATAGACCTGAGGGCTCTACGACTTTCACATGATAAAAGCAAATCTGATTAACCGCTTGGACTAAAACCATTAGGAGTTTTAGAAACCAATAAAAGATTCTCAAAATCAGTTCTGAAGAAAACCGGGAGCCAATGCAGAGACTTTAAAATGGGTGTAATGTTTTCCCTCTTTTTTTGGTCCTCATCAGCACACGGGCGACTGAGTTTTGTAGTAATTTCTCTCTCTGAGTTTCAGGACTAAGAATTAAGACCTCAGTTTTATCCTGGTTGAGCTGTAGATCATTTGTTTACATATGCTATTCCCTTGATTAAGGCCAACTGATAAGAAAGTGTCAGGAGGAAGATTTGGGAAGTGAGGGATCAGTTTTATAGCAAAATACCTAATTTGACAAAAGTGAAAGAGATGAGAGCTTTGCAAGTGATATTTACATGACAATTCTCTCCCTGTTGTGTGTTCTCAGTGTGTGAGAACGGCTGGAGGTGCTGCTTAATAAACCGAGACCGGAAGATGCCCACAGACTACATCAGGAATGGAATGCTTTACGTCACAGAGAAGTAAGTCTGTCTCTCAGGAGAGCGTTTGTTTTCATCTGATCTCAGTCTGTGGGATAGAAGAAGTAGTTATTGTTACTGTGGAGCAGAGAGGAGGGGCAGGTAATGAGGAGCTGATATGATTATAAGTTGCACCAAATCTTTCTCCCTCCCTATATCTGTGAGCTGGACAGCTCTGCTACTGAAGTTACACCTGACTAACAAGAACACCATTCACTTTGTCTCCTGTTTTGTTTTGTCCCTCTTACAGTTACCTGTGCTTTGAGAGCTCCAGCTCCAGATCCGGCTCCTCCAAGAAGAATAAAGTCATCAAGCTGGTGGATATCACTGACATACAAAAGGTATACCTACTCAAGTACATTCTCGAATCCAAGAACAGCCTGTGGGGTTCCGCAAGGTTCTATTCTTGGTCCTATTCTGTTTTCATTATATACGCTATATACGCTATCAGTCTGCCTTTGAAACCTAGTAATGCACTGAGCACTTTATTTAATTGCATTGCTGATATTAAGCAGTGGTTTACCCAAAATCTTCTTCCAGTTCCATGAAATTTGACAAGTAAATTGACAACATTGTCAAGTCAAGCTTTTTTTCAGCTACGTCTTCTGGCAAAAGTCAAAACGTTTTTGAGCCGCCACAACCTCGAGAATGCTGTCCATGGCCTAATCAGTTCAAGACTGGATTACTGCAATACTCTGTATGCTGGCGTCTTCCTGTCTTCTCTTAGCCGCCTTCAACTTGTGCAAAATGCAGCTGCCTGTTTTTTAACTAACACTAAGAGAAGAAGAGAAGAGAGCACATCCTTTATTCCCTCCATTGGCTTCCAGTCCATTTTAGGATTGATTGTTTTTAAAGTTCTAAATGGCCTCGCTCAATCTTATTTATCTGAGATGCTAACTGTTCGTGAGTGTGGCTTTGAGGTTTTCTAACCAACTCTTGCTTTGTCCAAGTCAAAATTTAAACACTGGGGTGACCAATCCTTTTCAGTTGCTCCACCCAGACTCTGGAATAAGCTCCCCACTGATGTGTCTTAGCACTGACCTGGGCCTCTTCAAATCCAAACTTAAAATCTATTTATTTAGAATGGCTTTTAATACCCGGTGGTGTGGTGAGGCACTTATTTTATCTTATTTTAGTTAAATTTTAATTGTTTTTATGTATTTATCTTACCTTTACTCATATACTTGTTTTGCAGCTGCTCCAATGATGTCTTGTTTTGTCTTCTACAGTACAAAGTGTTGTCAGTCCTGCCAGGAAGTGGGATGGGCATCTCTATAGCCACTCCATCCACTCAGAAGGTACAGACTGTTTCATTGACGCATACAGCAGACTGACAGATCACATTTAGAAGACAATTTGTCTAATAAGTTTTTAGCAACACACATTTCACATATTGATCAGTAAAAGCATTGAGCTAGACCGGCATAAATAACAGTTACAGGAGGTTTGTGACTTATTCTTAAAGACCTTGAATTCTTACTTACAGTAGATGTTGTCCAGAAATGTCAACAGTAACTTTTTAGCATTGCCAACGTGACAACCTAACAAGGCTACACCATGTCATGAGATTTTTTTTTATTAATAATGAAATTTACTTAGCTGGTCCTGCTCAATGTATGCTGAGCTACTCAAATATAAACATAATGGATATTTTGATCAAATTTGTAATCATCTTAGAAGTGGGATTGGGCCATTGGACACACACTGGCGGCCCCAAGTGGCCAAACATGGTGATTGCAGGGCTATTATTCATCACTCCGGTCTACACTGATCCTTTTGTCACTGTCAAATTTCTCCACCTCTGAGCTGAAGAGAGATTAAAAATTGAACTGTGACTGGTCTAAAATATACACGTATCAACTGTCTCCTCCAGCCATTGGTGTTTGGTGCCATGATCCACAGAGATGAGGCTTTCGAGGCCATCTTCACCCAGTACATGAAGATGATGACCACCACCAAACCACCATCCAGCTCAGAGCTGTAGATACCCTGCAGCCCAGCAGCCGCATACCTCCATACCGGGGCTAAAAATCTGAGGCACAGAGCCTCACAAGTTTCATCTGGAAGATACTTTCAACATCCACACTCCTCTGCTGTGGTTGAGCCTCCTCCTCCTCCTCTAGCGATGGGCGTCGGCTTCCTCACCGACGGCTCGGCTTTGATCGCTGGATTTTCCTGCTTCGGCCATGTTGTAGAGGATATGTGGGCGTAGCTGGTATTTAGTCTCATGACACACTGGATAATGGACAGAATCTGCTGACAGAGGAGGGAGGATCAGTGGTGGTTTCTATCAATCAGCTGGAGGCTGGTGAGGGGGCTGGTTCTCCTCTCCCACCTCACTGACCAACCGACGAGCTGACTACTTTCCTGACTCACTTGTTTCTATGTTTGCATGTGTGAGTGCGTGTGCGTTCATAAACGTGTCGGTTTTTCTCTTTATTCTGCAGTCAGTGGAGTGACGTCTGCTGTGGTAGGAAGACTTCAACAAGTGCTCAAAAAAACAAAAAAAATTTCAAAACTAGCAGAGAAAAAAGAGGTTCTTAACTGCCAGACATGTATAGGAACGGCTGTATAAGCTTTAGCTTCATAAATCACAGCGAATCAATGTTCAGCTATCTACACGTTAAACTGATCGGTGCCTCTCGGCATAGCCCAACAAAATGGTAGGAGTGTATATGTGTGTGAGTGGTCAGTGACTGTATTTTTTTAAATGTGTATTATTAGCTGTGAAGACGTCAGATCACCGTTTGACTGACACAGAGCCTTTCTGTTAGTTTACATCGCTGCTGTCTCACTGTTTTTTTCGGTTCTTCTCTGGAGACATTTCAGCGGTAGTCGTCACTGTCGCTCTAACAAAAACAAAAAAAATTGTACGCTTCTGTGTTTGTAAGTGTGCGTATGTAAAACGTGCAGTGAATAGTTTTTTTTTTTTCTTTTTAATGCCTTTTTTTTTGTTTGTTTGTTTTTGTCTTCGTAACAAACCGCCTTTTTGGATGAGCAGCTTTCGGCCCTGCGAGCTGCTGGTTGTGTCCGAGACGAGAGCACAACGCTGGCTGCCATTTTTTTTTTTTTTTAGAAAGGTGGCGCAGTGAGAGAGCATAGCCTCCCATGTCTCATCTTCTCTTCTTCTCTTCTCAAGGCACAATCTGTTCATAGAAAGAGAGAGATTCACCATCGCTGGTATTTTCCTCGCACTTTATCACAACATGTTAACTGGAATTTGTTGACCATTTTTCAGACTTTAAAGGCCCACTACTTCACACCTGGTCAGTGTTAGCGACAGTTTCCAGGCCACCACCCCATCCCTATGGTATTTCTCTTTTGTCTGACTCATTGAGCCAGCACCAGTCACATTCTGAAGAAGGTATTTCAACTTGAAACTCAAACCACTGAGTGGCAATCTCAGACATTTCAGTCATGGTTAATTCAGATAGACCTGTAGTTACTACAGTGGTAATCACAAATATGATTTAATGCTACAGGAACTTTGTTAGATGATAATTGGCTTTTTTCCATCCTTCTATTTTTTTCCCCAAGGAACCAAGTTCCTGGTTCAAGTTCCAGTTCATACTTTCACGTCAAGCTAATAATAATGACATGAAAATCCATCACAGATTCTCATTAAACGCATCTTTGCTGGTCAGGTTGTTTCAGGTTCCAAAAGCAGTAATAGAAATCAAATCCCAAAACCAGGATTACCATCTGTAAAAAAACAAAAAACAACAAAAAAAAAAAAAAAAACATTCTATTATTTTCTATTCTTGTCTCTTGCCTCTCTCTTGCACTTTTACGTAACGCCACAGTGAGCGCTCTTCCTCACCGCGTCGGTGTTGCCGTATCTTTTCAGTAGTCGGTGAAGTGGAGAGAGGAGAGGTCTGGACTGAGCGGAATGTTTCGGCGTCACTTTAGTTCAAGTTCCGACGAGCAAAGCTGGTCTTTGTTCTCGGCGGAACGGCTCGATGTGTAGAAATATAATGCCAAACTACATCAGACACTTTACCGTGTTTTGTGGGATGAACGGAGACGGGATGCAGGAGCGGAGGCGGTGATTTCGGAGTTAGTCAGTCCCACTCCTGTTTATTGAACGCCCAGCAGCCCAAGCTTCACAAAACACTCTATAAAGGGAGACCTTGACTTTTGAATACTTACTTTAGTCTTTGTTACGTTCTGTGTAAGAGAATCACTTAAAATGTCAAGGCTTCTCTCTGCAAATCCTCTCGTTCATCCTTGTTAGAATCAGCTGAGCTGGATATGAAGTTGCCAAAGTAGCAATGGAACCAGTTATAGTCCAAATGAAAGTAAAGGGTTCTTTTACATTTCTATGATTTAGCCTCTTATGAATGGGCTGCCTTCCCAAACATGGATTCCTATTTTTGTTTAGAATCTGATCCATGAACGGGTGAAATCGGTCTCGTCGTAGTCTTAAAGCTTTTACCTGAAGCCTTTTTGTAATCTGTTATCTCTGAGGAGCAGCCCGGCTATAAGCTCCAACATGGCCGCTCTCAGCTGAAGCACAGAATGTATCACGTTCTACATGTCTACCATTATGATTTTTGTTTTCTTTTGCCAAATCGTTGTGTGTCTGTCTGCCATATTCTGCCTAAGCTCATGTTTACAGAAGGTTGTAAAAAATACGCCGTTGTCTTTCTTTTCTTTTTCGGTTGTTCTTTTGGTTTAACCCAGTTTGAATTCCTTTGCCTCTGGAGTTATGAAGACTGGACTGCTGTTGTTGAATTGATGTCTCATTGACTCTGCACCGCTCACGTGGCCGTCTCTGCTCGCCAGTAACCAACACCGACCGTAGAGGCGACAGGAGCAGTATTTTAAGCCTCACGCACCGCGTACATCGTCATATCTGACACCGCTGGAGTCGCGATGTAGCGGAAGTTGTCGTTACCGCCGGGCTTCACGCGGAGCAGAGATGGTCATGGTGGACTGACACGGCAACATCAAGTGTTTCTGACAGCTGGTTTGGTCCGTCCTGACACCTTTTGAAGAGTTGTAGAGAATGAGCAAAAGCTAGGATTGACTCTTTTTTTTTTTTTTTTGTAAAAGCAACAAGAACATGGCTCAAAAAATGTCTTTCTTACTGAGGGATAGATGAGAAAATTTACTCTTTTCCAGAATGTGTATGGTCACCATAGTTACCTTCATTTAGGCAGAGGCCGTGCTAGCTCAGCTTTCCGCTAAGCTAATGGTTCTTACTTAATGTGGGAGGGAAAACTGGCACATTTTGTTGATTTAGTATTTTTGCTTTCAGTCAAAGTCTTGTCAAACACAAGAGCATCGATTTTCTCATCTAACTTTATAGAAAGGAAGTAGATTAGTCAGGATTTTGAAGCTTTTCCTTCGACGTCTCTAATGCTATTCTGCTCGTAATGACCGCAAAGGACTTACAGATTCATCCGCGCTCGTTGTCAAAAGCATTGGTGTTGTCGTCTCCATTCAAGCTGGTGTCCTCACCGTCGTATTAAACACGTATGTAGTTCCTCTAATTGTGTGTAAATGTTAATGGTTAGTTTTCCAAACATCTAAACGTCTGAGTGACCCAGACTGGCTGTGGCACCTGCCTGTTTGGACGAATCTCAAATAAATTGTCTCAAGGCTCCAAAACGGCCTCAATCTGAAATCAAGACTGAAGTGAATTAAAAATTCTACATCTAAATATATATATATATATATATATAGTCCTGTTTTGTGGACTGAAGCAGCTCCTAGATTATCTGCTAATTAAAGCCCAAGTGTTACTAGGAAATCACTGTAGCCATTACAATGAGTAATTAATTTGTGGCTATACATGGTTTCCTTTTTTTTTCTTTTTTTTTGTCAAGGAGGAATTTGTATACAAATTATTGTACAGTGAAGAAAACACCACTGAGTTTTTAAAAGACATGTCTATTGTAAAGGATAATGTGATGTACATTTTTTAATTTAAGTAAATGAATTTAAGGTACGATTGCGCCTGTGTCTTTTTTTTTATTTCAAAACTGCAGTAGCTCTCTGCCGCCACATGAGGTCACTGTGAGATCTCCTGTCAGTCTAATCGGCTCGGAGAATTTTCTCATCTCACCTCCCCTCTCCACAGGGAGGTCAGAGGTCAGGGTTAACTTCCCATCCTTCTCGCTCATCGACGATATTTCAGCATGTTAGTCTCTACACAGGAATGAGAAAGTGGATGGTTTGACATGTTATACATGGCTGAAAAATCTCCCTCCATTTCTATGGTGATTGCGTGGTCAGGGGATCAATAAAGAGGTGGAGGAAGGCCTGTTTGCGCTTTCACCGTGATGTGTGGCCTCGGCGATGACATTTCAAAACCATTTCTTTTGGTAAGTGATTTCTTTTCATAAAATGCATAGAAGAAGAATATTTTTTTAATTGTTTGTTTTTTGCCATGGTTACAAGCCTACACTACTGCCACCTCTTGGTCTATATATTCATTCCTCATGCCTCTGAAATAAAAAGGCCCTACTTGACACACAAAGACTTACATCCATCGCCGTCTGGATTCTACAGCATCATTTCGGGGCTTTTTTTTATTTTCCAGGTAATGGATCACACCTCCTCTTTGTGCCAAAGTGGAGATGAAGTCCGTATTCAAGCGGTGAAAATGACGAGTCTGTCTGTGAGCCCTGATTGCAAGGTGACATCTGACAAATGAGCGTGTGGAGGTGGATGTGATTGGAGGGGGGGGCCAAAAAAAAAAAAACTTTTCAGATGCAGCGCGCCTGCAGAAACTGATGATGAGGACTGGCGTGTTTGAATTAATCAAAACAAGTGGAACAGTTTGACCAGAAGAAATAAAGATTAAAAAGGAGAAAATCTTGAAAGTTGAAAAAGTCTTCTCAAAAGAGCTCTACATCAAAAGCTGTTTTTTTTTTCCTTTTTTTTCTTCATTGCATTTAAAGAAGGTGGCTCCTACACAAATCCAGATACACTCACTTGCCAGTTCATTGCAAAACAAATGCATCCTAATATAAGTCCTACATTAAATCTTAGTGCTGCTGAATTATATTATGTTTTATTGGTTTCTTTTATTTTGACAACCCTGTTTTAGAAAGTTGGCAGGAATAAATAACAAACACTTGATCCAGTTTATCACCACAAACTACATGTTCCAAAAAAATAAAAATAAAAATAAATAACCATGTTGGATATCTATCCCGATATGGACTGGGTAATGCTTTAAGAATGAAAGGGGTCCACATCATTTAACAGATGAAAATGATCCACACCTAGAGGACTGAATTTACAGAAACCCTGGAAATCCAAGTGAGAAAAAATAATGTGGCAGATTATTTGTTTAGCTGAAATTACATGGCCCCCATTTGCTTGTATGCGTGCCAGTGCCAGTGGAGCTCCACGGTGCCGGGCAGAAATCACAGGGCCCACTAGAGGACGTCGGGCCCTCAGGCCACCCTCATGAAGTCTGTTTCTGATTGTGTGGTCAGAGACATTCACACCAGTGGAGCCGCTGGAGGTCACTTTGTGGTCTGGCTCTGTCAGTGCTCATTCTGTTCCTTCATGCACAAACGAGCCGACGTCGATCCTGCCGATGAGTTGAGGACCTTCCACAGCCCTGTCCAGCTCTCCATGAGTAAAAAAAACTCAGTGGCCTCTATCTCTAAAACCACCCCTGTCTTGTTGTTGCCCCTCTAGTGCACCTGTTGTTAATTTCCATAACATTAAAGCAGCTGAAACTGATTAACAGCCCCCGCTGCTACTTAACTGACCACATCAACGTCCCAGAAGTTTAACTGACGCGGTGTTGTACTCTGATTAAAGAGTGTTCATCCAATGTTTTTGAGCGGTGTATTTAAATGCGTCACTTTTTTACGATTGCACCTAATGAACCGGCCAGCGAGTGTAAACGCTCCGCTTCAAGACAAGGTAAGAGAAGCAATGTCACAGACTCGGGGGCAGTTTTCAGGGACACGGTTAATGACGCCTCAGAGTCGTTCAGAGGCTTGTGAGTATCCTGCTGCTTGGTTTGATGGATTGACTGTATTTTTAGTCTGCCCGTGAGAGAATTGCCAAACGTGGCACCATTTACCATTAGCATGCCATGACAACACGGTGACATAGCTTTGACAGCTCAGCTCAGTCTCCTTGTCGACACTGGGGCAGGGTGTGTGTGTGTCTGTGTGTGTGTACTCGCATTCATACGCGTCCAAGCCCTTGTAACCTAGTTAGTGTAACTGTACTCTTAAAGTGCTTTTTGATGCGACACAAATATTACAAAAGTGTAAATTGCTCCAGAGCTCGCTAGTTGTTCAAGCTTACTTACTAAAGTAGTCAAAACCATATACAACTGTTGTCTTGAAATGGACAAACAGACTGTGGAGTCACAACTAGGTTTCCTGAAGAGAGGTTTTGAAGCTCAGCGTGGTGTCTACGGCTGTGTCCATCTTGGCAGTGCCCGAGGTGGGTGACACCTAAGTGGACAGCTGGCAACCTCCGAAAGCCCCCACCTCTCATTTAAAATTACAAGATACGGCTTCATCATTAGCTTCACATTCCACATAGTTGGACCAGAAACTCCGTCTGCTAACCTTTAGCGAAGCTCTAGCTAGCCGTGTAGCTAACGGCCTTCATTTGAAGCTAGCAGCTCCTATGCCTGCCAAACTAGCTGTTGCAACCTTTACAAGAGAAAAATATGTTTAATGAATACTAGAAATAAATGTTAATTAAGCCCAGGAGTGGTTCCAATCATACTTTCACATCAAGAACAGACAAAGATGCAATGTGGAATATGTTGCATTTTTAGTGTCTTTTAGCATGTTGTTTTTGTTTTGGCTCTAGAGAATTTAAGGAAGACTTTGCAAATAAGACTGAGCCACTGAAATACCACCATCAGAAGTTAAACTAGTCACTGGCTTTGACACATCCTTATTTTTGGCACACCCACGCCACCATACAAAAGTTTGGATTTTTCTTAAAACACAGTTTGCTTTAAGTTGGCCTGTGCTTATAGGCTTGTCAGACGCAGATGAACGTTGGCTCACTGGTGCTTTGAGCCAAAGCTAATTTAGAAGGCTAGCGTGATAATGTGGAAGTTACTTATCAAACTCATTATTCATCCAGTGGTGAGCAGCGAGCTGTGCCAAACGTTACAGTTTAGCGCCATTACAAGCTACATTTCTTTAACAGCTTGGTGCATTTCCAGAACAGGATGTCCATTCGCCTCCTTCGACCTCTTCATACTGAACAGGAGCTCCTGTTTCGCAACTGTCTGGTTATTAAATGCTTCACCTGCACAGGTGTTTTCACTGATGTGGCCCGATGAGACCTTTTCTCTGAGAGTGTGCAGACTGTACTCTACTGTCAGAGCTGTACGTTTTAGGGCAGGTCAACTTTTAACTTAGATAAAGTATGTGGAGTTTGGTGATTAATCTAACTCTCAACCTAGCTCTGATTGGCCACTCAGACTGAGAACACCTGAAAGAGGTCTGAAACACAATGAGGTCAGAGATATGAGTTTCTACATCTGGGATATGCACGTTAAACAAAGGAAAGGGCATCTGAGGTACATACATTTCTTCCATTTCCGTCTAATTTTAATCAAATTTAGTTTCCTGCCAATTCACGGAGAATGTGATCCTTTCCATGCTGAAATTTATTTAATTAAAATGAATTTAATTAGTTATTAATTTAAATGATTTCGTACCAGTCGTCCACAGAGGGTGGTTTGGTTTGAGTCACTTCTTAGTTAGGCTTTGCTGTAAACCAAATACTTATTTTTCTTTTATATTCATACTTTTTAAATAAATAAATAACAAAAAAAAAAGTATCAAGTTCCTTCCAATTAAAAGTGATTTTTGTGCCTAATAAGATTTCATATTCTCTATGGATACTGTGCCAGAAAGAAATTATTAATGACCACTTGAGAAATTGCAGGAATGATTTTGCTGTTTTTGAATGTTAAGTTACGTTGAGGACTGTGTGGTGTGTTTGTGCGTTAAACGGACTGTCATTATTTGACCTTTCTGTTTCCATGCGTGTGTTGGAGAAGACGGGCTACATAATGACACCCCAGCACGATACATGTACTTGTCCTAAGCACACCGTGGATGTTAATGACATGTGTTACAAAACGTACTCAAATGGAGATTATTTACCATAAACCATGAATGACGCCTGTGAGAAGACAAACATTTGAATTTTCACACGCAACTAGACATCGGCCGTTAAGTCAGATCCGGACCACAACACCGATCAGCGTCTGGTGAGCACACACAGTTCAATAACACTCCTCTAATTGGATTCTCACCCAAAAAAGCTCCGAGGAGCGGCTTCGTCGGCAGCACCTCTTTGTCTCTGCGGATGATGGCTCTTTTATGCAGATCCGGTTGTCAGCTTTACCCTCCCAGTGAACCTTTTGCTCATGACGCGACAAACACAACCAGAGGTAAGCGCACGCTGAGAGGAAGCAGCCATTCGTGTCCGCGGGGCCGCATTGTCTGCTAATTTACAAAACAAGCCACACACTGTTTCTGCAGCAGCCAAATGAGGTATTTCAAACCGGGAAGGGCCTTCAAGAGAGCACGAGAGAGACGCAGCAGCCGCAGAAAGACCATAAAAGCCTCTGGCTGGTGATAATGGCTGAGAGCGGCGCTGTCCATAACTACTGGTAATTAGAAGTTAGTCAGCCAAGATCTCTCTCTCTGGCATGGCTGTCATTTTAGATATACAGAGGTCAAAGGAGGGGTGAAAGAGACATTTCATACCTTTAAAACTGTTTTCTTCTTGTTGTTATTTCTTAATTAATAATGTTGGACAATAACATTATGTTAAAGGAATAAAATGCTGAGAACTCGGAGTTACCTTGACAGGAAGCCATAGCAAGTTGCAGCCCTAGTTCATGGTTATCATATGGAAATATCACAAATGTTTAGATACGTCACCGCTTTACTAAAAGTTAAGTATAGTTGAGACTATAGAGAGTTTGTCATTGTCCCCCCAAAAAAACTTTAGTGACTGCTATCTAGCTAGCTAGCTACATAACAAGTTCCTACACCACTCATTTACTGCGATCTTAGCTAGCTATTATTATAGCTCGCTAGTTAGCCTTCTAAACTTAAACATATCTTTGTCTAGTTCCCCAAATCTCTCAGAATATGGGTTGGCTTAGGTTACTGAAGAACATTTTCTGTCAATCCCAACATTAAACCCACCCAAACGATTTGATTGGTCTGGCAGACATTTGCCGGAGCATAATCAGTTTCCAACAAAGTGACCACTTTTCCACAAGCCAATTTTTAGGGTGGGGGAAGCAGGGCTGGTTCCCAGGCTAATTCTGGTTAGCACTAGAAGGGAGACGTAAGTGGCTAAAGAAACCAGAGCGAAATAATTCATGTTCAACTATCCTCCTGAGGCCGAGCAAGATTTTTGTATGATTTTCATGTAATTTTTCAATAAACAGAGTCTATTGGATGTCTGGCGAAATTACTACAATGACACCAATAACTGACACCATTAAGAAGCTAACTTAAAGTCTCACCAGGTCTCAGCAGTTGTTAGATATTGTGACTCTAAGTACCGCATGTCCTCCAACCCCCAGCTTTGCATTATCTGTCCCAAAAGTAACACACCTGCACAGTTGCTGTGCTGCTACTTAACTTAATTGATATTCTACACACCAAATAGCCCACCATATTGGAAGGCTAGCTAAAATGTATCAAATATAAACATATTTTCCAACCATTTACTTGCTCCCATAAAACACAGTTGCTGAGATGCCATTGTTGCTCAAATCCCAACCAATTGTATACCACAGAAAAGGCCAGAATGACCCCTACATTACATATCACAACAGATTTCAGTTCTGTATAAACTGCTACACCTTGTTCCTTCGATAAAAGATCTTCTTCCCTCCTTTCAAACCATCCCTACCACGGTAAAAATGTTCATCCAGTCGCTAACAATAGAAAGACTAATATTAGCCGGTGAAGATTAACCACGAGCGCTGAATACGTAAGAGAAAACATCTCCTAAAATGGAAAATAAATACGTGCCATCAAATATTAAAACACGCAATATAAATTAGGCGAAACCATGATGAATGAAAGGCACTTGAGCTGCTTAGTGCCTGCGCCGTATCTCTGTGATATATTGAACATAAGTAGTTATGTTAATGTGGTCATTATTTAAGCTAATTCGCATTCATTAGCAAATAATTCTTTGTCAGCAGACTTGACGTAGTCGCGTAATGGTCGGTATTAATGGGAGCTCTGCATCTTAACTGCATTAAGCAGTTTCAAACAAAGAAAAAAAGAGAAGAAGACAGATTTTTCTCTCCTCATTAATATCTATATTTATCCTGCGAGGTGTTTCAAGTCTGTTCAGATCATCTAGGCTGAAGCCTCATCGCTTTGAACTGTCCCAACAGAATTAGCATAAAATGTGTGGTTAGACGAGAGATTGTGGCTTCTCTCCTTCGTCAGAAAATCATCACCTCACCGGATGTTTTCGATGTCCCAGCGGTCACTTCAGATTATCTGCCAGTCACAGTATATATGTATATATTTTTTTTTTGTATATCCATTTTAATAAACTGATTTTATATCCCTCCACCCATCCCGTTTCCACGCTTATTGCCTGTAGCGCTGGGATGCTAAAAGTCACTCAGGGGTCGGCGGGCTTATTCGCATTCATGCTCTGCTCCGTTTGTTAGGAACAGGGAGGGTTTTTTTTTTTGTTTTTTTTTTTTTTGGACGTAAAGAGGTGCCAGCTTGGTTCACGGAAACATTTGACATGCCTGTGCCAATTAGGTCCAAAACCTTCCCTCAGGACTCTCTCTCCATCTCACACCCCAAACCCTCGCAACCTTCCCCGAGGCCTCCAGCTGTTTGCTGTATAATGAAGGAGGAGGGAAATCGGTTCTGTGCTGCTACCTGAAACCCTGCCACGGTTTACAGCAGTTAATCTGCAATTGGAACTTATGCGAGGGAAAAAATGGATCCGGGATCAAATAAGTCAACCCCATGCTGTTGTGTCAAATAATAAACCCGTAGTATTTGGGAAAGTTATGCCATGGTTTGTTTGCACTTTGGTACTCTGGCTGCGGCTCGTCTCTGAATTAGCTCTAATGAGGGGCTTTTTGTTTGCTCTGCCTGGCTGTGCTGTTTGGCTTTTGTCTTTTAAATCCAAAATCAACCGGCTGTGGGATCCTGACACACTGTAATGTTTTTCTCTCTGCAATTTTTTTTTATTTTTTTCTTTAATAATATTTTCTTCTTCTTCATTTTTCTTGTTAGGTTCATTTCCACAGCCGCCTTTAGAAAAATGATCACCGCAGAAGACTTTTCATACATACGCTGACTATATTTTCATATATCGGGGGGATTTTTGACAAAGCGTCATCCTTTTGTGAGTCAAATCTAGCAATAAAAAACTCATGCATGTGGTTCACATTTATTGTATTCTGTATCTGATTAAAGACACAGAAGGTTCTGGGACGTACGGAGGCCACAGGTGGCCACGAGAGGCTTTTGACAAACTGAATTGAACCTGGACTCGAGTTTTGGAGTAGATGCGATTGATGCCAAATAAGGTCTTAAAAGATTTTTTTTTTTTAACATGCAAATGATAAATGCAAATCAGTTTACCAGCTCCTTTAGGCAAATCAGTACTCTTTTTTTCCATTAGTTTTAATTTTTAATTTGGACTTTTTTGTTTTCTAGTTCTAATTTGTGCTACTGTAGTTTTTTTTTTTTTTTTTTACATCTGTGAAAGTGATTGGTTTAGTTTTCTTAGTTTCAGCCTTTTGAGTGGTCATTTTTTGTATTTTTAATTTCTTCCATTAACACTCTTAAGACCTAAACATCCGCCTGTGGATGTAGTATTTGAATTACCGTAACTCACCGATGAACAAAATTGAAAGTGTGGCTGAACACTGGGGGGAAAAAAAAAAAGCTGCCATTACAGTAGTTATGATGGTAAAAAATTAAGTTGGTTATACCCTTGAGATGTCATGTAGGTCTTCCAGACAAAAGCACAACTTCCCAGAGTTCAGCCACACTTTCAATTTTGTCAATAGTGCAATTTACTGTGAGTTACGGTAATCCAAAACCCAAACCCATCTTTCTTGTTTTTGCTACCATTAGCTTAGTATTAGGCTTAGCCTGCAGCCCTAGTTTAATGTATTCAGCAGGAAATCAAAACAAATAGGACAGGAAAACACATTCTTGGGCACATGTAGGGAGTTTGTGTTCCTGGCTCCAGTGTTTGTGGGTCCTCTGACCGTGTCCTGTTAGAGCCCTGTGGCTGAGCTGATGGACCTTCTGCTGGCAAGAAAATGAAAAAAACCAAACCAACTTATGGAGACATTTTCATTCAGGAAGAACTGCAGCAGCCATATGTGGCATGTGTGTTATGAACAGTCTGCTGCACTTCCTTTTGTTAGGCTGTTTTTCCTCCGTTCCTACCACTCCGCCTCCTCCGACTGAAAGTCTCGCTTTGTTTAGCGGGGTGCAACTTCCACCGTCCGACTGGGAAATGTCACTAGTAGCCAGGGGGCCGCTCTTCCATTGTGTCGAGCCTTCGTTTTTCCCAGGAGAGTTGCTAGCCGCTGGGTCGACTTACAGGGAACCAATAGACATTACACTGTGTAATCAGCATTTACTTCCTCGTGATAAATTGCTGCAAAAAAGGTCGTTTGGATGAGCAGAGGGTAGACGGACTAAACTACAAAAAGGTGAAGCAACAGCTATATGACGAGTCCTTGCCTTTAATCCTTATAGTGACAGATAAAATACTCCCCACCTGACGCCTCAAAGCTTTCTGGAACCTTTTTTTCAAACCGTCAAATGTTGGTATTTCCACTGTTGTCTCTTCTGCAAAGGGTTTTCTCCAACCACTGACCTCGACTAACCGGAGCTCTCCAGAGCCTCTCCTTCCGCTTTAGCTCACTCGGCTGTTTAAATGAGCTCGACCCGACTCAACCTGCTGCACCCCGCCGAGGAGGCCGCTCATGAATATTTCAACAGAAGTTTGCTTATTGCGCGATGAACTGTGCTCCCCGCCGCTCGGAGCCGCGCACGCGCAGGCTCCCATGCGTGAAGCTGGGAGAGCACGCGCCCGGACATTTAAAGCTCCCTTCGCACACACATTCCTACACGTGTGCGCGACAGCCGCCTCGCCTCCTCCTCCTCTCACACGCAGTAGTTTGATGACTTTACATGCTAATGAGCTGTTGTGGTGTTTACCCGACACGCATGGTGGGCGTCGCATGGGGGCAACGCCGACTGCTTTTTTTTTTTTTTAATGATGTTTATTTGGCACGCGTCTGAAGAGGAGGGAACGCAGGTGGGAGGGGGTGGGTTTGACTGACTGGCAGATGTTTAGGATGAAGGAGGGAACGCATCAAGCAGATACAACCGGCGGATTACAGAGAGTGTCACGACACGGCGTTCGCAAAAAAAAACATGACCGGCGCTTTGTAGCCGCACTGTTCGAGCTTTTAACTAGCTTGTTTTAATTGTGATTCTCTTGTCGAAAGCATGCCTGCCCCCTTTGAACGGAGGCAGATTTGTTAGGCCATCAAACGGCTGGCTTCGGCTCGCATTAATGTGCCTGTGAAGCGCGAGCCGAGCAGACACAAAACCAACCCTGAAGATAATTAACAGCCGGGTTTTTTTTTGGATTTCCTTCAGAGGCGAATGAATCTTTGCGCCGGATGAGATTTGTGTTTGCATGAGGGCTGGCACTGTGACTACTGTGACCTTGGCGAGGATGAATAGAGAAAATATTCCATTATGAATAGGATGACTCAAGAGGTTACTACGGTTAGTCCAGCCCTCGACTTTTCAGCTAATTTCAACAAATTTAAAAAGAGAAAACACACAGCCGGCTCACTTTTTTTTTCTTCCAAATAATAACGTAGAGTGTGAGTATTGATTTGATAATAACTGGTTTTTATCTCCAGTGGATATAAACCTTTTAAACATTCCTGTTAAATTGTAGGTGTTTGATGTATTGATCTGTGTTAAGGAGGCCAAAGTGTGCCGAGAAAACCAGCAGCAGCAGTGACCTGGACCTTCGACATGAAGGAGGCTGGGTCCATAAATTCAAATCCCCCGTCTGCAGACGAACAGAAATTCGTCAAACCAGTATTCAGCTGTCCAGGTCCAATAAACCTCTCCCAACCTCTCCCCACCTGAGTTCTTTCCCTCTTAGCGCAGTTGTAAAGAGTGGCTAACTGAGTCTGCACAACATTTCACCCACTCAGTGGACGTCTTTTCCAACCATTTGGAGTAAACTGCGGAAATCCCAAGAGAGTTTGACGCACGTTAAGCGAAGCCCCTGGACGTCATCTGAACACTTCCATTCATTACACTGCTGCCACATGTCGGCTGATTTGGATGTTTGCGTGAAAGCGCAGGTGCACAGGTGTTCTAATGAAGTGCCCAACGAGTGTTTGCGTCCTGCGAGGGGGTGGCTGGTAAAAGTCCAATTCGTATTTCTGCCGTTCACAAAGGCACAACCAATGCCCTGGAGAGAATAAATGAAGAACAGCATCTGTCTACACATTACATCTAAGGTCACGGCTGTCTGACAGGGAGCCTCCGCGTGTGTGTGTGTGTGTGTAATACAGTCTGCTGCTGCTGCTTGTCACCAGAAAAACACTGGGAAAGCTGATGAAAGCTGCCGGTTGTCAGCGCCTTATTTTCTGCTGTCCTCCAGAAGGACGACACGGAGCGGTGTGTTTATGTGTGTGGGTGCTGTGACAGGATATAGATGGCTGATGTCAACACTTGACTGGGCTGAATGTGGCCACATTGACTAAACTGCACTAATCAATATTTTTATTCCAACAATAGAGGGCATACACGTGACGCCACAGCTAGTGGCATCTCCGTGGTTACGGCCACCGAGTGGCAAAAAGTGACAGTTGAGCACGGAGATTAGCAGCATTGGTTTGAATCAAAGGCTTTAACAGTGTCTTTAATTGTAAAATTAGTTTAAAAAAAAAATGCAAAGAGCTGTTTGGCGATTGACTGAAGCAACGGATTTGAAAAGCAGTCGGAGATATATTTTTACAGATATCTGCCAAAGAACAGAAAAGTAAATGGATTGTCGCATTACAAGAAACAGCAGGAATCCAGGCACCGAAACCTGGTGTTGTGGTTCACATTTAGTGTCAGGTAATATTAATTTATGCTGTATTTTTTGATGTGAAGTTACGTCCTGGACGTCTGTCAGATACGTTTGTCCATGTTGTTTTTGGCGTTGTCATGGCCGACTGTAGCTATTTCAGTTCAAACTATAACATTAAAACAATAAACAGAATATTTGTGATATCTCCTTGTCATCCTTCTAACATCTGCATGGATGCTACAGTATTGTACGGCTAACGTTACTTCACAGTAAAACTCTAGCATTAGCATCTTTTATTAAGCTACATTTATCATAACTAAAATGACCTAAAACTAATTTAAACTAACTGAAATTGAGGCTAGTCCACCTTTCCAACATACTAGTTCATATGGATCATTGTTGAGTCCAATTGTCCTAATTTTATCTGATAATCCACGTTTTCCCTAGCCTCGCTGTATTTTCTGACACATTTCACTGTGTTTTTTAGCCACTCAGGGGGCGGGGCCCCACACAGCAGTGACGTCAATGCACACCCTCTATAGTACCTTGATGCATGTTTTGAAATGTCACATCAGAAAAGCTTCACGGAAATGACCCAAGTTGAGTTTGTTTTCCTTTTTAAAGAACTAGTTCAAACACTTAATAGGAAATGGATATAGGTAATTGCACGTATGCCAGTTTTTGTCGTTTGCTGCATTGATTAAAAAGATTAAAGTTGTCAGTTCTCTGGCTTGAAACATGACCAGTACTGGTTGACAAGAAAGAAAAAAGCCCTGAAGCCCTGCTAGGGGCCTGTCTTTTTACCCTACCTTTACATTTCCTACGTTTATTTAACTGGTCAATATCTAGTCAGACTGTGCTGTAAATCTTGATAGCTTCTAGACACCAACAGATGTTACCACCTGAAGGAATCTTCCCTGGGGATGTCAAGATCAAGTAGTTGTTTTTTTGTTTTTTGCCCAGTGATCTGTTACTGATCATTTAATATTGTCTGTCCCGATCCGATCTTAAACAACAACAACAAAAATTAATTTTCTACTTGTATTCTCATAGATCGCCCTGGCAACTGTACTGAGTCCAACAAATAGCGCTGTCAAACTTAACGTAGTGTTGAGGCAGTAGCTCATACCTTGGCTCCAGAAGTCAACATTTGACACATCAACGCTGTAAGGATAAATAATAATGACAGCAGTATTTCATTTAAGCTACATCCTGCCTTTGTGTATTCTGCTTTGGGGGTTGACTAAAACTGCACCGTCATTAATATGCGCTCATATCTTACAGGGACTCTTCCACGGATGCACAGTTAATTTCTGAAATTACTACGTGCAGCATGAAAGGTGTCACTTGTGTCGACTAATTTATTTGACTAATCACCGGGCTCTGCAGCTGTATGCAACAGTTTAGTGTCTTGTTTTAGTTTCTCAGGCATGCAACGTCAGGTTTTAGTCGTCGGCGTCACGTCCAGATGCAGCGAGCAGCTGTTTAAAGCTCTGAGTTATGAAGAATCCAACAGAACGGCACTCGCCGGATATAAAAACAGCAACATTTGACTGACTGATCCCTTGAGTTAATGCTAGCTGCCACATTTTGCGGTACTGATCCACAACTGTTTTGCTAAATAAACTGGCCGCTTCTATCCTGCAGCAGCGTAAATAACTTCTGTCTGTCACGATTTGTCTAGTTTATATTAAGTCTGTGTTTAGCTGCGATTAAATTTTAAAGACTTTATTAAATGTTACATGTCTTTTTCATGTTGAAGGCGTTTGGGGGTGGTTTTCATGCGGTGGATCAGCTTGTCACCTTCACAGGTGAATCTGTTTTGCTGCTAATTATCGGGGGAGAAAAAAGAGCTCACTTCTCATTTTGTGTGCTTATGCAAAGGCTTCGCACTAAAATGCAGATTTGTAAGCTCATTAGCGCTACATAAAATCAAATTTAATTAAGACAGAGCATGGATTTATTATTCATACAAGAGACGCACATTTGCTTTTCTGTAAGAAAACAATCACAAGGCAGTTCTCTTCAGAGCAGGAGAAGCACCTGTTTCCTCTCATGAGCTAATTTCACATCTTTATTTCTATTGGTCAGGTTGAGGCCATGTGATGAGGATATAAGAACACCTGAGAGGAGCCTTCTGTTTCTTCTCCTCATGACACTCAGTATGTTTGCTCCTTGTCCTTAAGCTGTGAAATCTTTTGGTCTTTTCCTCCTTTACGTTCTACATTTAATGGCACTGACAAAGCCAAAATAATTTGCCCTAGCATCTATTTGGTTGCAGGATGTTTTAAGTTGTTCAGAGTGTCACTCATGTTTTAAGTTGATTTGTGGTTTTCACATATATATAATCCCACTCACATTACTTGTTTTCTGAAAATACAAGTTTATGCACTTAAATCACAAAGTTGATGTGAATCATTTTTACCATGCCTTGGGTTAATTGACAGTTTGCCAATGAATAAATGGTGCGTTACGTTTACCTCAGAGTGCAGAATTCTGCACAGAGAATGACCTCACACCTGAGTTATCTGCACTCCAGTTACAGAAATCAGAAAAGTAGATGGTCACATCCATGAAAAGCTCTTGCCTTGTCCAAATATAACTTGGTGTGTTCAATAAAAAAAATTCTGATATTATTAGACTGTTTAAGCTACACAAATTGTAAATCAAACAGATAGCTTGAACCAACCCATGAGTTTTTTACTAGAATTTTTACTGCGATGAAATGTACAAGACCACACAAAGCTGAAACTTCTAAAAATATTCAAAAGTTTTAATTGTTTAACTTAAATGTAGAAAAAAAGTTGTGTGTTCGGCACTGTTTTGGTTTTACCAAGTTATTGTTTTTAGCCGTTGTTAGCGCATGTAGTTCCCACATAACACATGAAAAACTTAAATTACACTGTATTTCAACATATGTATGTTGAAAAAATATTGTCTGTGCGACTGATTTAATGCAACAAAACCTCATCAGAAGTGCTAATACACAGAATATTAGAGGAGCTTCTAATTACTATTTTCACACGGGGCGGCCATCTTGGTAACTCAACTCGCAGGGTAGTGAGGATTCTACGACTTTCAGAGTAGAAAATCCAACTTCGGAGGAATAAGCATGATCATGAACTAAACCCAGTCAAGTTCTATAAAGTTAAATTAAAAAAGCAGCAGGTTTGAGTAACAAATGGCCCCACACAGGCAAGATGGTGACGTCCAAAGCCACCACACTGAGCTTCAAAACTCTTCAGATATTCTGAATGTGTAATGTCACGTACCGTAGGGTTGATCCCTCTTTGAATACAGTCAGTGGGTGATGGTTATAAGGCATGGCACACTTGTTACTGTAAAAAAGAAAAAAAAATGCATGACATTTTAAGAAAACCATCTAAATGCCTTTAAAGAGGAATTTATTTTATGTTTTAACTTGACTCAGAAACATTGGTATGATCTAGACAGCTCTGAGGGGTTTGTAGATTCTGCACTATATGATTTTTGTATCCCCGAGCCAAATTAAAGCTACTCTCCGTCTTTTATCGTGAGAGAGAGACACATCTTCCCGTTCCATACCGTCCGTCTTGCTTCTCTTTCTCACACTAATCAGACCAGATGACAGAGGCTCCGCGCACCCCGCCCCACCTCATCTTCTCGTAGCCGTCTCATTTTCGTCTTTTTCTTCTTTCTTCCGTCCTGACACTCCAAGTTATTTCCCGTGCTTTTTTTCTTTTCTTTCTTCCTTTCTTTTTTTTTGCCGTCTTGATTTTAATTACAGAACGTCTTTTAAGTGGGAGGGTTGTGGTGCATCAGAGAGCTAGAGGTAATCATAGTGTGGTTATTCATGTCACATCCAAAGGAAAGAAGAAGGAAGGTGGAAGTAATTGAGTCCACGGCAGACACAAGCACCTCTGCTGCTGCCAGGGGGTAATGAGCTGAAGTGATGCGGCGTGTTTGTGTGGATGTTTGTCAGTCTGTCCGTCTGTATGTCTTGGAGTTTCGTGTCCATCGGCGTGATTAGCGAAGGCGTTAAAGCTGCTCCGTGCAGCGTGTTTGAAGCGATTAAATTAATTGTGACGGCTTGGAAAAGAAGATTCCACTGAGAACGCCATGTGTTTTTACAGTGCATTCACTAATTAAATTTCAGCTGTTGCCTGCAACAGGCCGTTTCCCAGTCTCACTAACATCTACTTCCACAAACCTTGTGAGGCTCAGATCTTAGGATTGTTAGGATGTCATACAGTGGATGATAGGTGTCACTTTTGGACAAGTTCATAAATAAATCCACCCTTGGAGTCTGGACTATTCAGATAAAGATGAAAATGTCTCAGGGAAGATTTACGACATAAAAATGCTCCTGGTTCTAACATGTGATCTGCATCTGGACGTGTTATCGGGATGATGAATCCGGAGGTCTCGGCATCTACACACCAGCACAATACTGTCCTGTTATCTTGATTGTGCCTCCCATTTTATCTGATATCAATATGCAAATTGGCTCCAGCTGGGCTGATCAACTCGTTAGCATTTACAGTTGCTTCCAGTTCAGGGAAAGAAATGTTGCTCTAGCTAATGTTACTGAATCTACCCATGGGCTGGATGTAGAAATGAGCAGACTCTCTGTGATGTCACCCATAGGATTCTTAAAGAGCCACTTTGAAGCTCAACATATAAGGTAAATTAAGCCGGTGACACCATGATAGATGGCTAGCAACCTGAGATGTGGCCGTACTTTGATCTAATTTGAACAGAGTTTTATCCAACCTAGTGTACTCTTGGCTACGGAGGCCAGAGCTGTTTTTGTACCAGGTTATAAACATGTATATATCTGCAATAAATGCGGTAATTTGAACGTGGAGATTTGCTCTTGTTTGGAGCTAGCCTCAAGTGGCCATTTGAGGAACTGCAGCTTTTGGTACCTCATCCAAACAACATTTAAAAACAAATTAGGTTAAATCATAGAGTTGTGTTTAAGAGGGCTCTGGTCTCATGCAGGCAAACAGCTTGTAAGGAGAGCTCCTAGTGACAGGCTAGTTTATTTCAATCATGTAGCACCTTAAAAGTTAAGAGCATTTGCACTAAAGTGCTTCACAGGCAACATGTCATATAAAACATGTAAAATACAGATCAGCATCGATTTATCAAGGAAATAAAATGTTATGAAAATGTTATAAAATTTCCTCAACTAAGGAATAAAGACGGGTCTTCAGGTGCTTCTGAAAAGCCACAACAGAGTCAGAGTTTCTAATGGCTTCTGGCTCCAGAGCCGAGCCCCAAACGTGGCACAGCCAACATACCACTGTCTGAGGATCTGAGTGTTCTAGTTGTTGTGTAAGGGGTGAAAGGCTCAGAGATATGAATGGGGCGAGACCATGGAGGGATTTATAAACAATCATGAGAATTTTGAAGTGTATCCTATAATGAAAGGGGAGCCAGTGTAATGATACAAGAATGGAAGTGATGTGTTCTTGCTTCTTTGACCTTGTTAATAACTGGGCGGCAGCATTTTGGACTAGTTGGAGGCCGGAGATGATGGTCTGGTTAACACCTGAGTAGTGGGAGTGGCAGTGGTCCAGTCTAGAAGATGAGACACCCAGGTTCTTTGCATATGGTGTGATATGGGAGGAGAGGTGGTCGACGTTCTGGGCGGTAGCAGTAGCGTGATGTGGGGGGCCAAAGAGTAAGACTTCTGTCTTGTCCTCATTTAGCTGAAGGAAG
Organism: Mugil cephalus; assembly: GCF_022458985.1. Lineage (NCBI taxonomy): Eukaryota > Metazoa > Chordata > Actinopteri > Mugiliformes > Mugilidae > Mugil > Mugil cephalus. The sequence continues at coordinate 13,439,172 of NC_061791.1, read as the reverse complement.
TTCTGAGCCAACCAGTCTTTGATGTCTTCAAACAGTTTTTTATTCAGGTGATGTCAGTCTGACTTTGAGAGTTGAGTGGGAGGTAGATCTGTGTGTCATCTGCGTAGCAATGGAAGGAGATGTTGTGTCTTTGGATAATTTTTCCCAGCGGGAGCACATACAGGCTGAAGAGAAGTAACTTTTCACTTTTGTCTAGCAAATGCTTTAAAACAAAACCACTGTGGTTGGTTTAAACTGTTAAGCTTTAGTGGCAGCTGTCTGGTCAATGGTCTTTCAACCCAACCCAACAAATTCCTAGGTCTCAAGTTGCTTGTCAGTCCATAACCAATGACTGGATATCTGTTACATGATAGCCGATACGCTCCCAGATTGGGATTTTACATATTTAGATATTGGGAACCATGAGGTTACCTTCACTTCCAAGAACAATTTGCCATCTAGTTGGTCCATGAGCACATTGTGCAAGCTGTTGAGATTTGATCTGACTCGCTACACCAACGGTATGACAGTTGCAATATTAGCCACCTCGTCAGCAGGATCAGATTCTTCTTTTGAGGCAGTTTTTTCGGTCTCTGTGATGTGCTGGGTGACCTTGTCTTTTAAACTGGTGGTCCATTTTTCTAGGAATCTAGAAACGGTCTCTGGGAGGTACGGCCATTACAGTCACTTCAGATAGTTTGGTTGTATGGAACTAGCTGCAGTGAAGGTGGTAGGACCTCGTGTTTGGTCACATGTTAGTGTTGTTGTTTTTGGGATTGACATCGCACAGACTAGACATACAACTCAGTAATTCAAAACGTTGGAGAAATGTTGGTCGAAGAGTGCCACTGATTGGTCAAATGTCTGCTGCATTGTTAAAGCTGTGCCGCTCCTTGCTGCTTTAGCAAAAGTGTGCAAAGAAAAATAATCAAAGCAAGTGTTTATGAGCGATGATGTTTACCATTAATTGCATGGTGGAATCTTTTCAGCGCCTCAGTTTATTTAAACTACTGGATCCGAGTTATTCCAGCTGGCTCCGATGCAGACATATGATTGGTCCTCCAAGACGCACACATTCCCATCACTGATGTAAACTGTCAGCAGTCCAATACACTCTTCTATTAATCAGTAGAAATCTTTCCCTAGATCAGAGCTGGATGCTGTGACAGACTCATAGGGATAATCTGTCATCAATTCAGCTGGAGCCAGTGTTGCAAAAGTTTAGCATACCCAGCTTCCCTCCTGAGACCACACTGCTATTTTGAAATTCCTAATGAATATTTACTTTAACCACAGGGTGTCACAAACTCTCTTGTTCACGGATAATTCTAACAGCAGGATGTCTGAAATAGGTCTCCTACACACTTAGTTGTTATACCACTGCAAGTAAATGCCTCACAGCGTAGTGCCACATTTACCTGCTGAGGTCCGAGTGCTGGAAAAACTTCCACGCATCAAACTTCAAACTCAAGCTTTTACTGCAGTTTAATTTTTCTAAATAATTTCCGTCGCTCTGTCTTCTTGGTGTCCCTTGATCCTCGAACGGTATACGCTGCAGCCTTTCAGCAAAAAAGAGAAATGGGTATTGATCATTCTCAAAACGACGTTCCCCGCCATTTAAAGATTACCCGAGGATCTTTAACTTAGAACTTCTCAAGTGTGCGCCAAACAACCTTCAAAAACTTCTCGGTCTGGCATCAGTTTGGCTCTCCTAGACACTGCTGTACGGATTGAACACATCAGTTTAATATCTGTGGACGTGTCAATGTACAGTCCTGCTCATACTTCTTCAGACTACCTTTACTGTATTTAATAAGTCTCTTCAAACATGAGCCTTGATTTTCCTCAACATACTTCCTGTTCATGGATAATTTTACCATCTTTTCACTGCTCAACCCTAACCCTAACCCTAGCTGTTCTTATTTGAAACTTTAGCTCCTTAAAATTGATGCATTTGTGAAAACAACTTTTTAGAGAATAACTCAGACTAAACTTGTAAATCACCTCTTTCTCTCTTTTTTTTTATATATTGTGGAACCTTTACTCACCCTTAAGTCATGTCTATTTCCTCCCCTGCTTTTTGTTACCCTACCACAGTGTGTTTATTTCTAATGATCAGTGGTCCCTCATCGTGTTTCATTGCTGTAATCACACCCTTTGTCAATTCTTTCGTTGCTTGATTGTGAGGTAACTTTCATTTTCCAAGCTCCCAGCTATGTCTCAAATTACACCCATAATGATTTATTGACGTTAAAACTGCGGCAACCAGCACCTTTTTAAGCGGAGTTCTTGCTCTTTTGTGTCTCCTGCAAAGCCTTAGTCAGGAGTGGATTGCTCAGAGCAGTCAGCTATTTTCCACATCTCTCAGCAGCACAGTGGTACACATTGTACTGATGATGGTGATAAATGATCTAATCCAGAGAAGAGCAACATTTCACCGCTCCTCTGGGCAGCAGATGAGACAATCAGCTCCTCATATTTATGTCTGCATTGTGATTTAGCGAGGAGCGCGGCGCTCACTTAGAACTGCTTACCTTCATCATTACGGCCGCGTCAGCGCTTGTCTGCGCCAGTGCAAATATGTATATTAGGATTTCACTGCTTGGGGTTTAGATTATAACCGACTTCATACTTTCTGCCTCTTTACAAGGAAAATCCTTCCCCTCGCCCTCTCATCTCTCCTCCTCTTTCTTGCTCTCATCACCTCAAATTATCGAGCAGCACAAAACTGAATCGGCAGCAGCAGCGATTATCCTAGGCTAAACATTTTCTGCCTAATTTATTATTTTCATAACCTAAGCGATCAAAATTCAATGCATTTAATGAAGAGTGCTGCACCATCATTACCGCTGATTGCCACTTGATGGCAGTCTCAGAACACAGCAGGGTTTTGGTCAGCCTCCTTCATGCCTGCGAGCTGTACACGTTATGTGTGGAAGTGATGGAAGTGCCTCTCAGCTGCTTGTGATGTTGGAGATCCAGACACAGATTTACCTATATACGAATAATAAACTCCTGTTTATTGAAACGTGCTGTTTCTGACCGCGCACATTCCCAGCAGCATCGCATTCTGCCGCTGCATAGTCAGCCCGACGTTTAACATTTTGTCAAAACGCGGCTCACATTATGCAACTGTAATCAAGTTTCAGGTGCCGAAGAGTTTCACCTTGGCCTGACCGTGTTTGGAAAATTAATATTTTTCTGCAAAAAGCAATGACTTTTTTTTTCCTTTTTTTATTCAGAGGACATCTGTGCCTGTAATGTGCTAGCTGAGCCTTTTGAAATATTGAAATACTGAAAGAAGTTGAAGCGTCAATTTGTGTGATTAAGTGATGATACTGAAAGGAGCTGAAAGGTCGGATATAACGGTGACATAAACGTAACAGTTTGGCAAAAGTAAAGCTGAAAAGTGTGTTCTTGGTGTTGTCGAAGGATGGTCAAGAAAGTTGGTCGAGAAAGTTGCTAGAAGTTTGCTAATCCAATCACTTTGCTGTCTCACGGCAGTCTCAAGTGAGAGAAGCGGGTGATTGGATAGCTACTGCTACGTCTTGGGGAATATCTGGAAAGAACGGCCCACACAACTGTAACTCCAACCACAACAACTTAAATAGTTGTGAAGACTGAAGGAAGGAAGTTAGAGTGTCACTGGTGAGTGAAGTTGAAGTGTGAGCTGAAAGGAAAGTCTCAAAAGACACTGACCACTTCAAGTGAAATATCTCCAACGGATGGAAGCAGCCGAACCAAGCCAGAAGAACTTCGAGTGTAAAGCGAGGAGGGATATGAAAGCAGTGAAACTGTCGGTAACTGACAGCGTTAAACGTATCGGTTAATTGTCGCCCAAGTGAGACCACTTTTGGGAATTGTTTATTAATCACTAGTGACTAGTGATGTGTCGCCACAGCGAGTATCTTTCTTGTCTCTTCACTTGTCTCTTCATCTGTCATTCATCTTTTCCAGTGAAGACAGGAAAATGGGTGCTCTAATAGCTCATTCCAGTACATGAAATAGCTGCATACGTGCAACTTACTCTTTTATGTTGCCCACCCCCTGAAAAGCAGTTTTTGTCTCACTTGGCATCCTTAAAAACAATCCCGCTCTTCCTGAACCTTGTTTTTCCTTTGTGGATGGAGCATTATCATGCCGAAAGAATGCCCATCGGGGAATACATTTTCTGTGAAAGGGTGTACAGCAGTACTTGTGTATGTGGTACGTGTCAAAGTAACTTCCACATGGGTGGCAGGACCCAAGGTTACCCAGCGCAACATTGAACCACAAGCATCACACTGCCTCCACTGGCTTGTCTTCTACCGAAACTGCATCCTGGTGCGATGTGTTCCCCAGATAAGCGACGCACATGCACCTGGGCATCCAAGTGATGTAAAAGAAAATGCGATTCATCAGACCAGGCCACCTTGATCTGCGGCTATGCAACCCCGAACGCACAACAAACTGTGATGCACTGTGTTCTTGACGGAACTGCTCCTCTTAACGTGAAGCCGAAGCAAGTAGAGCTCCCCTTGGTGACTGGCTGCAGTATAGGCCATAAAGCGCCGCCTCCTCCATGTCAGTGGATGGGACTTGCAGCTTTTTTTTTTTTTTTTTTTTTCTTTTTTTAAGGATAGTTGCTATCATTTTAGGCAATTAACATAATGTCGACGCATGTTTAGGTGTCAATTGTTTAGGATACCTTTCATTTTAGATAGTTATTCGCCGCTATAGAATCAGGATGCGACATAATGGCGACTACCAGTTGCCATGCCAACCGCTCCGTAAAGCAGGACAGTTGTAAAACTAAAATGAAACAACTACAGTGTAGAATCCACCATTTCCTGACTTATGATTGTGACCCCTTTAAATCAGAACCAGCATTAACCTCTTCAGCTTATGTGTTGGATCAGATCAGAACAACTTTGAGGCCAAATTGTTCACTTGCTGCCCGTTATTTATCCGCCCACTAACAGGTTCCGTAACAACAAGATAACCAGCGTTAATAACTTCACTTGTCGATGGTCATAATATTGTGTCTGATCGGTGCACACCTAACATACGCTCGCCTCCGCTGCTCCTGGGCACCTGACTTCTTACTGGGTTTCAGGTTACCATAGCGACATGACGTGGGTAAAAGAGTGAGTGAACCCGGCGAGTGTTGAAGATGAAGATGAAAGGAGGTGGAAGGCTGTAATCAGATTGTCTCCTCCGGTCACGCCTCGGATCCATCTTCCCACCTCCACCGGTCCACGTCCCACACAGCCGAACCCACCACCACATAAATCACAATCGGCCACAAGTCACCTCTCATTGCTGCGCCCGACCACAGATCCACAGAAGGAGGAAGAGGGAAGAAGGAGGGGGGTGGGTAGGGGAGAGATTCCTTCAGCCTCAGGCCATGCCCAGACTCAGGCTTGTGGGGGGGATGTTTAGTGGCGCTAGCCCTCGCTCCACCCCATTTCCACAGTCAACTTCGAGAAGCTCTGTGACTTCTCTGCTGATATAGTTTCTTACAGCATGGTCAAATGAAGATGGATTGGGGGTTAATGGTGTAATGATTCTGTTTCACAGGCAGCTCGCTGCCACTTTTCTCAGTGGAAAGCCCTGCTGAGAAGGCTGCAGCAGAGGGACGGCTGTTTCTCTCAGTCTCTACTCTCTGTCCTCTGCCTACTGCTTGTTGTTTTTCTTTCTTTTTTTTTGCTTTCTCTAATTTCTGAGTCCCCATTCAGCGGCAGTTTTTTCATTGCTTTCTTCCTTAACCACACCGTTCCCCTCCTCCTCCTCCTCCTCATTTCCCTTTTATCCTTTTCATCGCAATCTTGCAAAAGCTGTAAAAGAAAATCTAGAAATAAAATAAAAAGTTTCAGTGGATCAGCCAGAACCACCGAAGTGCTTCATAATTAGAAAACGGCTCATAATTACAGCGTGGTCACAGGCTGTTAGCTCGCTCACTCGGTTGCCCTGCGTGGGATGGCGGCCTCCCGTGATGTGTGTGTGTGTGCGCGCACGCTTGCATGTGCATGATTGTGTGTCAGCTTCCCTCAGAGAGGTCAGGCTGAAGTTGAGAAGGATAGCAGATGCGCTACCCCATACTGCCTATACACCAGCTGGGTGCTCTGTCAAAATACTATTAGTCACAATCAAAGAAGTGAGAACATGTGCATTTCACAACTGAAAACAAATACTGATGACGCTTCTGTCGGTGAGCGGTCCGGGGCTCGGGAACTCTCTCCACGGCCCCGCGTTTTGTTGAAAGTAACATTTGCCAAAGGTCATCTCGGCGATTATTTGTCGCTGGGCAACGTTATTTTAATATGGTTTTAATAAACATTTTACGTGGGCGTTTCAAGTATTCTTCTGGGATTAAAGGAAGCCAATTCCAGCCTCTGAGAAATTGTTTCCAAGAAAAATTAATGCTTCTCAAATAACCCAGCTTGACCCTTATATTTCAGAGGATAAAAAGTACTCTTTCAACAACAGACCACTTTAGATTTTAACAGTTGTTAAGGCTCAAGTAATAGTTCAAAATTGAGGTAAAAATGCTTATTTGCCCTCTCGGGAAGAAGAGACTATGGTGAGCTACTAGCATTCTCATTCTCTCATTAGCAGAGGCTAGCAGCAACGTTGCCACAATGGTTTCTGATGAGGAACATCCGCCGATCCTTTAGAACTGAAGCAGTTACTTAAGTTAGTGAAACATCTTCAGGAAACTCTAACATTCTTTCAAATGAATCTAAATCTGAGTGTCATAGTGTCATAACAGTCATTTAAACATGGCTGTAAACTGAAAACAACCAAACAACGCTTTATGCAGTGGTTCCTTGTAGTTTTTCAAACCCTTTCCTCAGATCATACTTGAAATGAACCAACTGATTGAGTCTGACTCCCGTTTGGCCTTTTTAAATGTTGTGAAACAGTTCATGGGCTGCTGCCATATGAGGTGTTTACTTGGGTGGCTTGCCAGCCGGATGCAGCCGGCGCTTTCTGGGTCTCCAAGGCCGGGCCCCGACTACGCCGGTTTCCGTGTCTGCCATTTGGCCTCCTTCCCCTCCCAGGGTACGGGAGCATGTTAGTGACAATGGCCACAGGAGTGGAAAGTGGACATCTGGTGCACCTGTCCAACACCACACACACTCCTACACATCCTGAGCCCACTCTCTCTGAAGAGCGAGATGTGAGCATTGTGAAGTGTGTGTATGTGTGTGTGTGGTGATTTGGCGGTCATGCATGGTGAAGCTCAGGATCACTGAGACCTGACTACTGCCCCGCCAGCCAACTGGCTGACCATATGGGTGGAAACTGCAGCCCTACAACTCTACTCTGCACTCCTTCTCCTCACCCCACCCGTCCTCCCTCTCGATGCCCTCCCCACCTGCCCAAGTATCCCCACTTACCATAGCACTCCTGCTGACTTGCTCATTCTTTTTAATGAATCACTGGGTTCACCTGCACCAGAGTGGAAATTCCACCCTCGTCATCCCCCATGTGTCACACCGGGTTTTATTTCCTCCTCCTGGAGGAGATTTAGAGGGACAGGCTGGAGCATGATGCATGGAAACTATAAGACGAGATGAGATTTTAATCATTCCCTTGCTGTTGCATTAACAAATGGTAATATGGCGGAGAAAGGGAGTCAAGACGTATTTTCAGAGGCCCGTCAGAAAGTACAGTGTGCTACAGTTACTCTGCTAAAAGGCTTATATTGTTAGTCAAACAATTAAGTTGACAGCATTAAAAGCTGCAACTCTCACAAAACCAATAAACGGAGGCAATAAAAGCGGATACTGGCAAAAAGACATGAGGCATCAGCACAAAGTTTGGAAAACTGACTGTTCTCCTAAGCTAAAGCATTTTAACAATGTGCCACTTATATTACTGTGTAATGTGAATAAATCTGAAACGCATAACCGATATAAGCTTGAAGGCATTGACAGGTGCTTTGATGTCACAGTATGCACTCTGTATGCGCCCTATAGAGAAGTGAAGTCTTTTTAAAATGTGTATGTGTGTAAGGTAGTCAATGGAAATAGACAAAGCACGTTTGGAACCCCCGTGTGTGTATATAAGGATATGTATGAACACTCTATGACCTAGGACTGAAGATTGATTTTGAAGCTCAGTGTGGTGGCTCTGCTGGTCGCCATCTTGGCAGTGCATGAATCAGCCTAAACTACTGGCTAATTACAATAAAATAAAATGTGCAAACCTTTAACTCCACTTCTGTTCGACATAATAATGACTCTTAGTCTATACAATTTGAACAACTGAGACAAAAGCCAACCCCCTTTTAGAGAGGCTATGAATGGACAAACCGAGCAGTTTTCTCCTCACAAGCCGCTGAAGATCGAGGCGGTCAGTAATAGCAGTGATTTGCATCTCTTTTAATGCCTTTTCCGTCATTCTAGAGACGGGGAGAATGATGCATGGTTAAGGCCATGTGTTGGTAATGGTGAGCTACAATACGTTGTGTGAGACAAAAGAAATCACTGTGGTTGCACAGAAGGCTACATCTTATTTTATCTTTGACTGCAAAATGACCTTTTCAACTTTTCCCAATTCATGGCACAACTCTAGTGGGACAGAGAACTTTTCAGTGACTACCGTGTATACTTTTTTTTCCCAAAATAAGGTCCCAAGACATTTTCTGTCTCTGTAGCCTTGTAAAACTGTGCGCTATACACTTTAAACAGGCTGCCAGAGCATAATCGATGCAGGCTAGTAGATGAATTGTTAAAACCCACTGTAGGTGTCAAGTGAATTTCGGAGCATCTTCACAGAGTCAAGGTGGGTTTGTCACATCAAGTAATACTATTTTAATAATAATAATTTAAAAAACGTTTATGGAATGGTGCAACAATAAAAGGTTTTAATTGGTTAAGTACCGTAGAAGAGGCTAAACCTTCTTGCTAGCTGCTAGCTTCTAACTGCTTTGCTAAAAAGTTCCAGCAGATTCTACGTGATATATTAACTGAATGAGTTCCCCTTCAGTGCTATGGTTTTCTAATTTGACTGGTGTCTAGTTTTAAGTAAGTAAAACAACATTTACCATAACTTTTAGCATTAAACTACACCTCGCATAGCATTAGCATCTGATTTCATCCTGTGCCGTGTGCAGTCTCTGACAGAAAAAATCGCTATCTCATTGCTATAAATCCGTGTGTGGTGTGTGTGTGCTCAGCAGAGTGAACAGATCCAAATGTATAAATATCTCAAAATGTGTTTTTCTTTTCCCGGGCCAAAGGAGAACAAATCGTAGCAACACTATTCTCCTGATCTGCCTGCAACTCTACTCCCCCGACATCATGCCTGCGTCTCCACATCCACAGATTTTCCTGTGCCCTCTTTATGACAAAAGTAACAATTAGTGTGAGTCCCGCAGCAGTGCTGGCTTCATACTTCACCATCACATCACCCTCAACCTATTCCCAGGCTGCACACAGTCTTTGGCACAATGCTATTACTGAGGCCAGCCCATAGGAAATAGACTGAGAAGAGAGCTTATTGATTGTCTCTGTGTGAGAGCCGGTTGATTTTCTCTCACCTGTATCACCCCCCTCTCTCTCTTTCCCTCTCTTCTCCTCTCTCTCTTCACGTCTTTTGCTTTCTGTCTTCCACCTCCCCGCTGCATTGCAATCCAAGGCTGCATCTGAGGGACAAAAGGAGCACACAAGCATCCAGAAATACAGAAAAAAAAAACATACTCGCTGTCCATCTGCAGCATCCTCCTTTTTTTTTTTCCCCGTCTGCTGCAGTAATAAATGTCAAGGTATGGACACGTGCAAAGTGCACGCACAGACATTCAAATTCGTGTTCACCCTTGTCCTGGTGTGTAACCACGTCTGTGTGTGCAATTATGATATCAGCCCAGCTCTGTACCACTGCTTGTTATCATCATTACCCCTCATTGAGAGAGAGTGTGTAGGGGGGGTGGGGGCTCGACAGAGAGAAAGGATAAAACCAAAGCCATTAGGCCTCTCTTAACACTTGAGCGTGTAGTGCTCTGGCTGGTTCCTTTCAGGGAGGAGCTTTTTGGCATTGGCCGCGAAAAACGCAGTCGATTTATTATTCTCCCTTCTTCAACCGGTTCTGTTTCACCGCTCACTAACGCACCACTATTTGATTTGCAAGAGGACATTTGGTATTCATGCGTGCCTCGGAGACATCAAACAAACTCTCGGGAGACGGGGGGGGGGGATTACCGGCTTTGTGTGCTCTCTCTGGTTTGTGCCTATTTAGTGAAAATGCAAACTTGTTATAATCTCCCCCCAGAAAACCTTTCGCATTTCTTTCTCTCGCACCTCAAATCTCAGTTTTCCATCACCTTTCTCCGTTTTCTCCGCATCTTTCTTTTCCTTTCTGGCTATGTTTTTTTTTTTTCTTTTCCTTGCAGAAGTTTTTCTTTCCGACTCACAAATACAGAAACGTATTGGAGATGATGAGATGTGGTCCTTCGACGTCTCCTGCAGGGCGTTGCGCCATATGCCCTGACTTTTAACGACCCGCCCGCTCCTTCGGGGGGCGGCGGTGGGCGGGAGGGGAGCGCAGAGGAAGAGATTAGAAACCCGAGAACATCCAATATTTCTGAATGTCATCAGCACTAAATAGCAAGGTCCTTTAAGAGCCCTGAAAGGAGTGTATGTCAACCCCGACGCATGCAGCTGTGAATGCAAGATGTGGGTGTGTGTGTGCTAAAATGACGTGTCCTCACGAGAGCCGCGTGCGTCTGCCGGTGTCTCCTCAATATGTAGCGTCTCAAAGGTGAGGCGCGCCCGAGATTGGCTGGTGGTTTGCGGCCCCCGGATCCAGCACCTCTTGTTTGCGCTGGTACCACACGTAACCTTTTCCATGACAGATCCTTATCCGCCCGCGCGCGCGCGCACATACACAAAACACACGCGGCCGCACACGTGATTTAGATGGGAAGCCAACTGCAACAAGAACTCATCTGCGCCATCATCTGCACTCTCCCCTGGCGTTGTGTGTGTGTGTACGCCTATGAATCTGTCTGCATGTGTGCGTGAGCATTTGTCTTTGACTCTTAGTGCGTGTGTGTGTGTGTGTGTGTGTAAATGCTGTCTGGCTGTGTAGAGGGGCTGAGGTGAGTGATTGCCTTGTTTCTGCGGGCGGCAAGCTGTGGCGGTTTGCTCTCACTGTAAATTTAGAGGAATTCTTAATGGAACTCCAGAGCTGTCAAACCTCAAAGTGTTGTACCCCTTCTTTTTTTTTCCTTTTTCTTCCAAGGATAAGAGTGATGCTCACATCCCCCGTATACAACCTGATTCTGGGTGTCATTAGAAGGAAGACGTCAGTGGACGCGTATGTGTTGTGACAGTGTGCGTTATTTTACACGGGGTTGTGATATGCATATGCATGTGTGCATAATTAAAACGACGCAGGGAGGGTGTAGAAGCCATAGTTTGAAGATGCAGTCGTGTTCGTTTTCTCTTTCATGAGAAAATACTTTCGTGAGTATTTTCTTCCGTGAGTAATTCCGATGTTGTTTCCAGTAGAAATCATCTTGTTTTTCAGAAATGAGTGAGAAAAACAAAGGAATGGATGTTGTTGCATTGTGCCACCAAAGACACGCAAGGATGAGGTTTCATCTATTGTGTGGCGTCTGATTACGGCCACTGATGGCACCGGTGCAGTGTGAAATGGGCCCATTGCATTTAGCAAAACAACCACTAGCTGGGTTTACATGGAGACTTTTTGTGTCATTCCGATTGAAGGTTTCAGGTCAGCTGTTTACATGCGAGGTGATCTATTCATATCTGATGTTTACATGCACAACTACTTATAATCGGGACGGCTGTTTCACAGACGCATGACATGCACAGATCGATGAAAACATCCCGTGGCTGAACTCTCGTCTAATCAGCAAAACAGTTGCTATTGTTCTTACACTTTTATTCTCAAAGCAACAGCTTGGTTTGGAAAGTTTGTGGGGTCATGCCCACTTTTGCGTCGGCTTACCTGTTAGCCTCATAGCAGCCACTCTTCAAGGTTTCCCCGCGGTTCCGAAATTGTCGGTCTGTCCCGGCTTCAATTAATTTTTGATGGGCCTTTTTAAATGGTTCAGTATTACTATTTTTTTATTGTTGTCGAAGCATGCGATAGTGTCTAGTTCTTTCAGAGTTGTTATTAAAAGCAAACTCCAGTTGATGAAACATCAGTTGAACGTTCATGCGCATTTATGTCAAGATAGAGCATGCACGCTGTTTACTTGACTTTCAATCAGTTTCGGATAAGGAATAATCTACCACTGTGAAAATGAGTGAAATTTTATTTGGTTTGTGCCTGTCTGTTCCGACTGACGTGTTTATATGGAGCATTTCATTCAGTTTGGGCTTCTAAACCGATTGTAATCGGAATGTATGTCTCCATGTAAACCCAGCTGTTGAAGGTAAATAATATTGATCACCTCATGACAATTCAATATTATGCTGGGAAACATTCGGACCTGACATTTATGTGGATGTTACTGACATGTACCACCCGCCTAGACCAGACCAGGCACCCCCACCCCATAGCAATGACACTCCCTGATGGCAGCAGCCATCATCCCAGCAGGATGCGGCCCGACACAGGAACACACAAAATAAATAGTTAGGAACAACATGAAGAACAAAACAAGGCGTTAACCTCAAGCACTGGCCCCTCCCCTCAACCCATAGGACCGTGATTCTGTTACCAGACACCACAGACCCTCAGAAGGTCTGTCAACTCTTTTGGAGGCACAAGAGAGACCTGCATGATGTTAGGGAGGTGGTCATAGTGATATGTCTGGTTATTATGTGTTCCCATAAGTTTCTTTCTCCACATTTAATATCATCCATTTCTGTTGCTTCCATTTGGGCTTCAACCTATAATCCCACTTATTGGGATTCCAATGGAAGGGTTCACCTGCCATTTTCCAGATTTTCCACACAAGCAGTAGTCTCGCAGTATAACGTCCACTGGCAGCTCTCGCAAATCTCAAAGTTAATTTTTCTCGGAAACTGTTTTCAAATCACTTTTGTTACACAGTACAGCCAAACATCCAAACCACCACACAATGTCAGCGTTGAAGCGTTGCCTTAGTGCTCGTTGGTGTTGGTTTTTTGATATATATTTTTTTATATCTAATAATAAAATGGTGAAACAAACTCGAGAAAATTGGTTGATAATTCACCGCAACACTGGAAATGAGTTGAAAAAAGTGGCCGGGCTCACGCTGTCACGCTGCAAAAAAAAAAAAAAAAAAGTTTCAGGCATCAACATGAGCAATAGGGCAATTCAGCTTCACTGTTCCTTGGCATCATTTCCATGACCGCAATCAATCTAAAAGAGATAAATAGACGGAGCATTCTTCTGTACTTTTTCAACTTGGTTGAGATCTGTCGGCTGTGAAGGCCACTGCTTATGATCCCCATCATTTTCATGCTCATTTTACCGGTGGCTGTGCGCCGCTTCTCCTCTCTCGTTTATGCATTTTTTTTTTTTTTTCTGTAATTCCGTATCTAAAGACGATCACTTTGAGAGGGAAGGCGCGGCGTTGACGGAGGACGGAAGGAGCGGGGACATGACAGGCGATAAAAACGCGGCGGCAGATTCGTTTTTGATAGTGTGCGCGGAGCAGGAAGGCGACAGCCAAGATGGATATTTGATTGGCTAATGTGCCGAGGCGGGTTGCAACAGAGGGCATCCCGTTCTGGCCCCGCTCCCTCTTTCTCTCTTTTTTTCCCCTCTCGTTTTCTCTCAGCCTTGACGGAACAAGACCACCCATTGGGGACATCTCTGATCAATGCAGTCATTATCCTTGCTGCACACACACACATACACACACACACAGGCGTAGGGGACAAATGAGGGAGAGATGTGCTATGACTAGGTCAGAGCGGTAGCAAATGTAAATGTGTCCGGTGAAATATGCTGGTGAATGTCGCACCATTAGCCAGGCTGCAGAGCGAGCCGACTCTCTGGCCTCAGGTACAATAACAAGTGGAGATTTCGGTTTGTCTCTGCCTTTCTTCCGACTTCCCGTCTTCGCCTCTTTCCCTTCTGTGTGCTTCTTTCTTTCTTTTCTTTTCTCCCTTTTTTTTCTTCTTTGCTCTTGCACAAAGCAATTACAGCCCCACCGACAGACGCTCGCTTCCCGTGTGTACCCCCGCGCAGGCATTGACACATCTACGTTTTTCATGTACCTGCAACGTGTGTGATGTGCATTTATGTATCTGCAACATGTGCAGGCTCGGTCCCCGGCGGAGCAGCGGCGATCTTGGTGGAGCGGTGTAATGATTCCTGTCTGTTAACTCTGCACCACCTGTATGCACAAAAAGTGTTTGCAGACCCAACATGTCTGTTTGCCGTTTGGTAATGGCTTCACCCCAACAGCAAAGCTCCTGAGTTTAACACCAACAAACGGGAGGGAGGGTAAAGAGAGAGGGTGGAGGCGAGGATATGCCACTTTTGTAGTGGAGAAGGAAGAAACAAATTAAATAAGCCTGAGATTTTCAAGATGAAAGACATGCTGACAAAGTGGACCGGCGGTGCAGAGACGATCCTGATGGGGGCACTGGAGGACCTGCAATGATTTAATTTCCCTGGAGTGCCCGGCTATTGGAAGCAGAGGACATAGCAACGTCTCACATACGCAAAAAAAGAAAAGGAAAAGGGAAAAAAAAAAAAGATCCATTTGCGAGAGCACCGTGGGATGAGTGAGTTATGTGAGAATGCAAATTAAATCTAAAACTTGCTTCCTTACGTTCTGCGCGGCGGCAGGTTGCCGTCTTATTAACACCTGAGTGCGGCTCGGGGAGTGGGAGCGGTGCCCCGCGCGCGGATGGCTCCCCCGAGACGGGCAATTTCGCTGTCAGAAATAATGACCGCTTGCATATCAAAGATGCTCGAGAAGGATGCGGCGAAAGGATAAACTCAGCAGATTAGAGGAGTGTGTGCTCAAGTTGCATGATGTGTCTCCGTGGTGAGGCGAGGAAAAACAGTCTGCATCTATCACAATAAACACTTTTACCGATGTTTGTGCGCGGCTGTTGTACTGCATCCACGGAAACGGCGAAGAGAAGTTTTTCCAGCACAGAAGACAAACGGCGTGTCTTATTGGATTCAATAACTTGGTTATGATCCTTCTACTCTCCGACCATGGCTAGACCTGCATGTGTTGTTCACTGACCCCTGGCCTCTTCTTAACAAGATGGATGGTTGTGGTGCGGCCGTCATGGTGGCAGGTCACTCGCTAAGCCAATATAACGCTCTTCAAGGGTGAAGACTCTGCAATATTGCAACCGTAGTTCAAGGAGCACGAATGGAGACGTTGAATGCATCACCCTGTCACAGCATTCGTGAGGTGGAGGGGTTGCACTTAATCGTCATGGTATCTAAAATTGGCCCTCATACGTAACGGATACTGGCACAATACTGGTCATAAAGATGATTTCACAATCAGGTGCATCGGAATTGTTGCACGCGCTTCATAAAATGCATTTAGCGTGAAGGGGATCAGATCTGGCAGCGGTGTTTCTGCAGAGTCTCGCCGTGGCTCATGTTTCACCCACATAAACGCAGCCTCGAATGCACATTTTTTTTCTGGAGGCCTGCAGCTCAATATATTGCGCCTGACTGCCTCCCGCGCGCAGACGAGCGTCGGCGCCGCCGCTAATGTGCCCCTCACGCTAGGCATCCCGTGCAAACGCGGCGCGAGCGTGTCGCCGCTCGCAGGCGCATCGAGTTGCTTATTTGTCAGCACGTTTTCAGGTGATGAGCGACCTTTAATTGTCTCCGGCAATTTGCTGCGAGGCGGGAGTTCGATTGTACCTGTAATTTCGGAGGCAGGGTTCGCTAGCATGCCAGAATCATCTTCCGTCTGCTCTTTTGCCGCCTCGTTTTTGATATGTCATCACGGAATTTCTCTAAATGTTGCCCTCATTTGCATAATGTTGTGCTCATCACTATTCACTGGCTTCCATTAAGCTTAAATTGACTTTTATTGTATCAGCTGAGAGCATAGTGCATATACAGTATGTTTATGCAGTCATCAGAAGCTTGTCTGTGTTCCATGGAGCTCTGCTGGAGCGCCTGTTTGGTAGTGGTTAGACTGAAGGGTCACAAGTTTGCATCCCTAACCCCTAAACTGTTCCCCAGGCATAGTCTAGGTAGCGGCCCACTGCTCCAGGTGTAAACACTACCGCACAGACGAATGGATGGGTCAAATGCAGAGAAGCCCCCATGTGGGCTGGTAGACTGTAAATAAAGATGGACTTCAGAAAAGCTTCTCAAAATTGAAGCATCAGCAAACAGAGCTCCAAATGTCTGGCTGCAGTGTAGGTCATAAACTGTTAGTGGTTCCTGGGATGCTAGCATGAGTTTGGCCAGTGCGAGGGAATGGGGACACATATTTATACCGTTTATGTGTGTGATCAATACAGTAAAATTATTGTTAGAATTGATTACAGAATGGTTTCTGGAAGGGCTTGCACTAATGTAGTTTCAACACCTGATTTTTATTTTTTATTTATTTTCAGACTTCTGGGATAGCCAGTTAACCAGTGATCAATACAATATTCTACAAAACGTAATTTGTAATATGTAAAGTGTGAATGCATTGGCCGTATTTTCCGTGGAGACGGAACTAGAGGGGAGCGTGTTTGAATTTAATGAGAGGGTCCTTGAACATTTTGCTGCTCGGAAAGAGTTTCAGTATAAGTGTGTAATGTAATTTAAATATTTAAATACCACTGTATAATAAGCGCAGCGACTCAGCCTGTAACCGCTTCAATTCATTGCATGTTATCAACCCCGGTGCCACTTCTCTTTATTCTGGATTTGCTGCGTCTGAAGTGAAAATGTATGCGATTTAATGTCTAGTTAATGTTGCCACTGAACGGTTTGCAATCACTGCAATATTGCTCAACATTACCAGCACTGCCCCCCGAAAAGTGTCCGTACTCAAAGAACTTTTGTTACAATATGTAACCACCTTATCTGCATGGGACAGGCAGGCATGCAGGCCATCCATCTAGGAACTCGGAATTAAAGTATCGTCGTTACACGCTAAAGATAAACGTGTTCACCTGTTGCGTATCATAAAATTTAATGAAATGTGAACACACTCGGTTGCAGGTGCTTGCAGCATGAACTCTGAGTTAACGGTTTTCACAACCCGCTCATATTTGTTGGGAAGACTTTGACATACTTTCTATTTGTTCAGTCATGGCAGCTTAGGTCCTCCTCTGCCTTACAGATGGACATGACGCGTCTCAATATTCTGGATGATGGCGCTACATAATGTCTTCCCTTCCCTTCCTTGAAGACCCACTCAGCTCCCATGTCTCGTGGAGGTGGACAGTGATGGCTGGTTGCACAGTAAAGTAGGACACCCCGTGGTCCTGTCACTGCGGGTAAATCAGAAGGTCTCAGTATCTGTTCTCACCCACAGCACATCTTTGCACCGACATATTGGCCTGTTTTTCTCCCAGACACCGCTGAGATAAGATGTCTTCCCCCAGGGAGAAGGCTGTGTGCGCGCACTCACACACAGAAACGCACACTCATCCGCCAGTGTCAGTTGAACCCTCCTCACAAGGCGGTGGTTTTTGTTTGTCCATGTCCTGCTGCGATCTCGCCGCGAGCAGAGCTGACACGGAAGCAACGCGCCTCAATCATCCACAGTCATAAACAGAAAACAAGTCTGTGGCATCAAATGGAAGGGGGAAGGAGAAGAGGCATAGGCACCGGAGAAAATGACTTAAACAAAATATCCCTCAGGATGTTTGGGGGCTTGGGTTAGAAGGGTGAATGGGGGCTGCGGAGAGAAGGCATGAGTTGGAATTTTCTTGAGGGCAGGCTGCTTTACAGCGGCAGTCAATTCCCTCGCACCGGCTGAGGTGCATTAATATTGGATTGTGTTCGATGCTTCCTCGACACAGACCAAGACACGAAGAAGGAAGGAGCATTTCTAATGTGTGCCCCAAGAAGCCAACACACAGCTCTGCGCCACGCTAAAGGAGAGTCTGCAGGTCAAATAAACAGAGGGCACAGGTGGCTTGGCATGAGCCTCCAGGTTTACTTTACCCATGAAACTTTGGTTTCAGACTAAAACTATTACTCACTTTTTATAACTAAGAAAAAAAATAAGGCGAATGTTAGGGAATTCGTCTCATTTTAGTGCTAATTTATTAGCACTAAGAAGAACATACAATTGTCCATAAGAAGCTAGACGGTTGTCCGTAATCGAAATGAAATCACCACTTTGCTTGTGCTACGTTCTTGCTTGCTAACTTGTACATGAATGCCTTAATAAGGCATTCATGTACATCTACGCTTTTTAAAGCTTGTGTTAGCAGGAGTTAACAACCATGCTAGCTCTGTGATTGACAAGTTAGCAAACATGACTTATGCTAAACATTGCATTAGCCAAGTTCGGTGTATTTAGCAAGCTACCATTTGCTAACACACCAAAAATATTTTGCAAGTGTTTAACAAATTCATAAATTGAAGCATTATAGAAAGTATTAGACTATAGTAGTAGTAGTAATCTTCTCAATTCCGAAACCTCCACAATCATTTCTTTTGTGCAAATTAACAGAGAAAGATTGCAGCAGATTGCGTCAGTGCTTGAATTTCTGGAAAATTCAATAAAACCTTCCACCTCCTTTAAAGCCATGCTCGCATGCAGCATACGGACATCTAACACGCCGCTACGACTAATAATTTGTGTGTTTCTTCTCAGTGACCATACCCTTGTATGCTCAGTTAGGCTGTTGTTGAAGCGTGCCTCATATTCTTGCACAAGAAGAAGCAATCGCAGGAGCCTTCTGGCTAATGGAGTCGTTTAGGGGAGAATGGTGGATTGTGCGCGGTACTTCTGAGCTTCCATGCTGAGGCTCGCCGGCGAGGACTAGACGGCAAGTAACATTACAGGGTGTAATTACTTCAAGCACCATTAGGAACGCAATAACGCCTGTGCATAGCAGAAAAAGCACAGTCCAGCACGCACCCTCGATGTGTTTGTGCAGGCCCGCTTTATGTGTGTCTGCACAAACAGGTCCTCCTATTCAAGTGATTAGCAAGTAATGAGTAGATTGTTCCAGCAACAGATTCCCTGTTTGCTAACAAAGTGCCAGCAGAGGTAATGACTTGTCACTACAAAGCACTCTGCAGGAGCCCGCTGGCAGAGGCCAGACTTGCCATTGTGGATTCAGCAGGAGGGACACTGGCCTCACTTTTGCTTCATACCCCAACTTCACAGTCAGGGCAGTGACTTCAGGGCACTGGCCAGTCTTGAAGAAAGTTACTTTTAGAAGTGTTTATCAGTTATTTGGAGTAATTTTCATTGTGTGTTATTACTACTCTACAGTCACATTCGCTGCTGATGATAAATTAAGATTTGTGGAAGATAATCCTTTATTTATCCTTACAGTGGGGAAATTTGCAGTGTTGCAGCAGTTAAATGCAAATTTAATGCAACTGAAGTGTTATCCGTATGTGGTGTACTGGGAGCAGGCTTGGTTGTACAGCCTCACAGCAGCAAATATATATTGACAGTGTAGCTGACACTTATTCCATACTGCTAACCAATCCACAGCACATACTATTGTAATCAGTATTGCAGTTTTATTTAGCAGGTGAATCAATAAAGATATGTTTAAAAACAACATATCTCTGTCCGATTTTTGAAAGAAAAAACATAACGCTATATGCAAAGGAGTTCCTGGAAAGTCTCTACCTATCATTGATTCTCTCATGTGCAATATCCATTCTTACAACTTATTTGAACTTATTTAACTTAACTTTTGTTCACTGTATACAACTGTATGCTGCAGAATCATATTGTATCCTATTGAACCGTATCTTAAAACATCGCAGCACCACATTTTATTTCTTTAATTCTTTTACCACATTTTCATCTGCCAGTAGCTCGTCCCTTACATTTGTGCACAGCCTTGTGAGCAATCAGTGCACACACACTCAAAAAAACTTATGACATTTTGAAGGACTGTCAATAGATTCAAATATCTAATCGCGATTAATCGTGCAGTTTTCTTAGTTAACTGTGTTAGCACACGATTAACTTAAATTAATCACACTTTTTAATTTAATTAAAAAAAAAACTTATTTAAGATATACTTTAAATGTATGTTTTTGTAGTTTATATTACTCTTATCATCATGATGGGTGGACAAATTTACTTGCTTAATGCAATTGTACGGGTTTTGGAAAGGAAAAGGAGGACTGTCTCTTTCCAGCTGTGTTGTGGTTGACCAGAAAGATTTACATGCACCTGATGGTTTCTCTCTGAGTGGAATAAATAAATATCTTCTGCGCATGTTCGTTCCATGTGAGATAAACATCAGATAATGAGTTTCTGGGAGGAACAGTTGTTCAAAGAAGTGAACAAACCAGCTTTGTTCAAAAGACGAACAAAGCTCGGAATTGACGTCGCAGTCGTGTTCTCTTATTGAACAAACTCTGTTTTGTTGGGGAAATATTTCTGTTATATATCTTGTATATTTTACACTTTATTAGGGAGAACCACTTGGTAGTTGGCAGAACCACTTTGTTAAAAAAAAGTTTTGGGCTTCTGTAAATCATATATCTAAGCAGATCATTTTATTTTGAATCCAGTTACAAAACTATTAAGCGTGGTTATTAACAAGCCGTCATTAATTCACCTGTCGTTTCCCTTCTATGACAAATCAAACTGTCTTTAAAAAGATAATTTAGCCTGTTTATCTCGCCACAGATTTGTCACATTACACATGGTGAGTGGTAAAATATGTAACTCAGGAGATCAAAGATTTTGAGCTTCACATTCATATTGATCCAATGAATCCTTCAAGAGGCTCCATCTATTACCCCATAAATGTAGCACTCAATACAAAATACTTATACTGTCAACGTGTTAATGTGTCTACGGGGGCCTCTTAGTGACCGGGATCATTCATCTATATCATGCCTCCAGTATATTAGTCCATTTAATGGCACAGCGTTGATGTTACATGTGAACCACAGTTGTAAGTAAAAACCAAACTCAGACTCAGTACATATTATGCTTAACAAAAAAATTAATGCATCGTTGACGAAATTGCATATCACAGCATTGCTTTGAGACGATTATTCCAATTTACAGGATTAGGAAGATTCTGGGTGTGTAGCCTCGCTAATTGCTGTATTAATGCTGATTCAAGAGCCTCTCACTTTAAGTGTCGGCTTTCGCTCCACATTAACATAATGAGGGAAAATGGTCCGCTGTAAAGGTAATAAAGGAATGACTTCACTTTTGAGCTTTCCCTCGCTGCAGCTGAAGTTGCAAACACGGGGCGGCCGTGATAAATTGGCAATAAGTGCTTAAATAATACCTGAGGCCCGTCTAAACACAGTGGGCCGCGGGTCACATCTGCTTAATCGGCGGGAGGCTTTCCACTCCATTACTCAGCGCGTGGTTTCGAAGCCTCATTTTTAAAGTCGCCGCTCGCTGGCGTAACCAGGAGGATGGGTAAAGAGAAATAAATGCACAGAGAAGCATCCCTCAACCTGGCAACTCCAAAGTACTCGTGGCTTACGAATGCTGCTCTTTGGGAACGTTCAGTGTAAAAGTTCATTCTTGACACGCTTATTAGCTCCAGAGCTTTCGATCAAACTGCAGGGTATTACTCAGCATATGGGGTTAACCCATGAAACATTACCAGTTAAAATGTCAAAAAATTACTTGGACATTTTCCCTCGGACAAATTGCATTTTACACCCACACACTGATACGATATTAATTAACCAGACATTACCGGTTTGTGCTCCGACCTCCAGCAGGAGGTCGGAGCACAAGTGGGTGCATTAGAGTGGGTTGAAAGGTGCGAGCGTGAGAGGCACAGAGCAACGGATAAGAGGCAAGCTAGTGGCTCCTGGCTGAGAAGATGGACTGTTACGGCCGCATTGATCCAAATCTCTCACGGGGAGCCCGTTCTGATCGATACCGAGAGAAGTGGGCAACGCCGCCGCCGCCGCCGCCGCGCCAGCAGTGATCTGCTCGCTTCTGTCTCTTGTTTCTCACTTCCAACGCTTTCCCGCCGCCCACCTAATTCCCCTCTGTCTCTCGCACAAGCAAATATTTTTACTTTTGCTTGGCTCTTGTTAACCCGCTGTGAGAAATCAACAATTTTCCATGTTTGGGCGCTGTAATTATTGGTAGCGCTGCCTTCCACTGCGACACTCCGAATCACCTTTCTTGTTTTGCCGTGACTACACAATTGGGTGTTGCTGTTTGTGTGCCGGTGAGCTACAAAAACCTGCCATACTTTGTCCCTGATTGGAAGAGCTAATGGGAATTGTCTTGACGAAGGTCCACAACACCCTTTATGAAGGGAGTGTGTGGGGGGCTCAAGGGAAGAAAGTGTTTTTTTCTTGCATTTCGAGTGACCGAGTAAGAGAGGGCAGACAGACGGACATGTCGGTGCAAGTGTGAAGGTGGGAAGTGTACGTACGCGAAGTGAGGCGTGAACGAGCGTGTCCAGGGGACCCGCAACACCGTCATCTCCTCTCAGGAACTCCTTGTTTGGGAGGGGGGGGGTGTTGCTGAATAGAGGACGGCAAATTTGTTTTTTTCTCACCTTTTGTCTCAGGTGGGATGTGGGAATGAGATGGAGGCTCGCAGTCGGCCAACAACGACAAGCAGATGGAGAATAAATCAATAAAATGAAAAAAAAAAGTGGCGAAGAAGGGATGGAAAACAATTTAGGTTGCCGCTGCGGAGAAGTCGGGCTGGAAAATCCCTCCTGTCTCCGCGGCGCGCAAGTGCTCACGCCGGAGTAATGTACGACCATTCTGTGGACAGTCAGTCATACGGCGACGTAGCAAATTACTCAGTGTGGGCTTAGAAGAGCAGCTTGGCTCGGTAACGTTTTGGCAGGAGTGGCAGCGGGAGATACCTTTTAAATCTTCACAGATGAAGGGAACGCCAGTGACATTGGTGACCTTTATTTTTCCCTTGTGGAACGTAGACTGCCAGGACTGGGCTACTCTTTAATCTCCGGATTTCTGCCCTTCCACTGACAAATCAGTTTTGAATGTAATCCTGCACGCGGCAACTCAGGAATTAGTGTGAAGTCGGGAAACAGTCTATACCACCTCAACAGAGATTCCTATAGAGTACTGTGACAATATTACAATATAACTTTTAATGATTAATATATTCCTCCACAGTTATATTTAGACAGTCAATTTCAATTTAACACACTATTCCAATGGGGAATACTGACAATAAAATATACTTGGAATGATGATAGAACACATATATTATATTATATTATAGCTAGAGGTTTGCTCAAAGGGTGTAGTTAAAGCTGGAGAGAGGCACCTGGTTATGTTCAAGATCTTGCTAAATGAGGTTGAACAGTGCTGATTAAACATTAGCTAATCAGCACCGGCTTAATCTGTTGCTTCTCCAATATACTACACTGGACTCTATGGTCGCTTTCCCAAGCGGATGCACTGGTAGTGATGCATGTCACAGGTCTTCAACAGGGGGTCTGTGACCCCTAAGGCTCCACGGAGGTACTGCAGGGGGTTACAAAATCGTTGGTTGATGAGACATTATATTTATTTTCCCCCACAAATTTAAATTTCTTTAAATACACACTACCATGAATCCAACATATTTTAGTAAAGGGATAAATGGCATTCACCACTTTCACGAGCACCACACTAGACCTGTCAATCTAAACCTCCTGTACATAACAGGCCCCGCCCCCTATCGCTTCTGAGAGAACCACGAGGCCGCATATTAAACGCTGACCGTCTGGTTCCCCGCAAATTGACCGGGAGCCTGTTCACCATATGAAAGCCAGACACATGCTGCAATATTAGTAGAAGAGAAGCTAACAATCAATTCAGTTCATTAATACTATTCTATATTTAATATAGAATGGAGGTAGAAAGGGGGTCCCTGCTTAATCTCTCATCACTTTGGGGTTCCTTGGCCTGTTGAAGACCTCTGGCATAAGTCGTCATTGATTATCTGATCATGGCAGCAAACCGTTGCAACAGAGTGAGCTGCAAGCCACTAAGATTATAACCAGGTTAGGGAGAGTTTGTTATGCTCCAGATAAAAAGGAAACCTTCAGAGGGTTATAATCGAGATGAGAAAGCAACTGAGAGCAAAGGCAAACACTGGTTTTCGCTGAAATAGCTTTTTATTTGTTTTGACTGCCATCTTTATAATTGTTTACTCATGGTAGACTGAGTGACCCCGCATCACTGCCACTTGCCTGGTTTTGGAAGACGCTGCTAAAAGAGAGAAACAACAACAACACAAATCATTTCATCACCGTTTTCATGCACGTGCACAAAACAAATGTCAGCGTGAAGTCATTTGTATCTAACTAGGAGGTTTTCTGAGCAAGGTGTTAGCAGAGAGAAGCCTTTTGATGGGTTTGTTATGAGATATTTTGGCAGTTAATTCAATTTAATTCATTTACTGATCATTTAATTCCCTGACAGTTTAATTATCAAGCACAACCTGCGTAATCAAGACCATGATGTTTTTAATGTTATCACTACGACTGGAAATTTCAAATGATTAGTTAACAAATTCTGATTTCCATACTTGTTGAAATTTGTTGCCTTGCGGTACCAAGAAAGACACACATTCCGGATTGTGTTTGGAATGTGCACAGCTTGAAATACCACTCCATCTCTACAGACAACTTTTGATGTCTGATGTTCTTTAATGAAACATCTCGCTCACATCAGAGCACCTTATTAATTCCACCCTTACGGGGAGACAGAGAACGTGCGAAAGAGCGAGATTAAGAAAGCCAGAGCAGGAGGACGCCGACCTTTGTGTGTGCGCGAGGAGAAGAGAGAAGAAAGGGATGAAACATCGCTGACGTCGAGCTCACCGCGAAGATCAAGCGAAGGACAGAAAAGGAATCAAAGTTCAAAAGCACTTTATTCAGAATTTTCATAAAACAAATCGACCAACATCACAGCTTATTTATGTACAATGTTTACAGAAAGCACAGCAAGATCAGATAAAACCTGAAAATTAAAATTTTACATTCTCTTCAAATTAAAGCCTTAGTGTTCACCAGAGGTGTGAATTTCAAGTGCCCACGCAGACAGTGAGGTACAAAGTACTGAGTTGGCGTGACAATCTGATAATTAGCCTTCACCCAACTGGTAAAACTAGCTGCAGCTAACTTCTTTCAAGTGGAGGACACAGGGAGAAGTTAGTTTTTCCTTTCATTACGTACGAAACATGCGAAATTGACCTAATTGGTTAGCTTTAAAGCGTTTGTTTCAATCATTGCGGTGCTTTTTAGTTTTTCACAATGGTTTTGGCACTACCTTCTCACTGACTTAGCATTAGCTAGCCAGAGCGCTAATAGCTAAAAGCCATTGTTTTAATCATAATCCTAATAGTATTAGCAAGCTATGCTATCTGCAACTAACGGCAATTAGCTTCTTTCAAGTGGAGGACATGGGGAGAAGCTAGTTTTCCTAGCTTGAAAGCTTTTTATTCCCAGGCTTTCGAAACTTAACTTTTAGCGTTCTTTGTTTCTTCGACCTTAAAAGCATATAAAGCAATAAAGCTATTTACATGTTTTATTTAGCCTATAGCAAGCTAAACTAGCAGCAGCTAGCTTCTTTCAATTTGTTAGCTTCCAAAGAGCAGCAATATCACACCTCTGTTTTTTAGCAACAGTTGTTATTTTGCATCATCAGTCATATTGTCTTTTCCTTTGCGATAACTTGGACTCTGTAAAGAAACATCACACGTTGGGAGATAAAAAAAAGTGAGGAGAAATACAGGCAGCCAGACAGATTAACAGTTTCAGACGTGTGGAGGAGACAGCAAACTTTTGTGGTTCAAAAGGAGCGTGGCATTACATCTCTGTGTGTGCTTTTCATTGTTTTTCTTGGCTGGGAGACGCATCCGCAAAATGCCAGAGATGAGGTTAATTGTGATGCAGCTAAGTCATTACGCTGGCACCTTCGCAAAGTCTCCAGTGACTGTGGAAAACACACGTACACTCAAACCCACTCTGAATGTATTATTGCGACGCATGCTTTCTAATCACTGTAGGAGTACCACAAAGGGCATCAGCAAAAATAAGCTGTGTTCCTTGACCTTGCTCCGGTGACATCAAGACCAGCTCGACCTACTACTAAAAAGGCTAATTTCATAGCGGAGCAATAGTTTATCTCTAACAGCGTTAGCAATGCATAATTCTGTTCAGTCCCAGGTGATGTTTAAACTGTCACTGTATTTTATTATTATTATTATTATTTTTTTTTTTTTTAAGTCAGAGAGGACCAAGGCTCAGAGCCACAGGTGCAGCACAGCAGTACTGAGACGCACCAGATCACTTAGCAACCACTTTGCCTTATCACCCAGCAGCCACTGGGGTCCTGTTAGTGTATTAGCAGGGTATTCAGCTCTTGTTATTAGTGTCCCTGGCTCATATCTGCTTTCACCTGGGTCACAGATTAAATGATTTCCCCCCCCCCCAAAATGTGAAGACCAGATCGCATGAGTATTTTTTAAAAGTGTTTATCAGCGTACTTAACATTTTTCTTCGTTCTCACAACGCGGCCTCATCTTTCTGTCTGTCTCTCAGTGCAGCACAGGGAGAAATCCTTGTTCCGTACTCCTTCTTGGCGGTATAAATACCATCCCTGATCATTGGTTTTATCTCGGACACCGAGGCTGCTTTAGATCCTCTCAGCTTAAACATCTCCGTTTTTTTTTTCCAAAAAGTACGTGTGAAAGAAACTGGATATGGGTTTGAATATGTGTTTGTAGTGGTTACATATCATATCTTAAGCTCCACGAGGTAATTTTGCACATAAGAACTCCGAATGGCAGGGAGGAGATAGCTGCTGTCTTCAGTCACAGATTTAAATGTTTGTCGTTCTTAAAAGTGGGCTGACCGCGACTTCACATGTTCATTCTGGGAATATTTTCATCACTCTTCTTGTGCACGGATAGGACATCTAACTGCAAGCTTCGTATAGGCCGACGCTAAGCAGGCACGTTTGGGATTTAAACTGATATGATAACCATATTTTTCCAGGAAAAGTTTGCCAAGTGCAACTGTGTGCACTTTTTTTTCTTCCAGCACATAGATGTCTTTGCTCTCAGTCCACAGGCAAGGCAGTGTTTGGCTCCACGGCCCTTAGTGTACAAGAGTCTTCAAACACACACTGCTCCTGCTGCTGCTGCTGCTGCTGCTGCTGCTCCTCGATACCTCGGGCAAACAGCCTGATCAGCTGGCACTGGACACTGCAGAGGAATAACACACACAGACACACACAATGCATCATTTAGCCTGAATAACAAACCATCAACGTAATGACTATGCTCATTTCAGTGAGACTTCACTGTCCATGTGGCAGATGGAAACGCGGTGGAATGCCACCCCATTGTGCAGAATTAGCATGCAGTCTTTGCGGTGTGAAAAGATCTTTAAAAGGGTGCCTTATAACATATGTTAGAACACGGATGGACAGATTATATGAACAGGAAGCGTTGTTTACTTGCAGGAATTTATATAATTTATTTCCAGAAGGCTTCTACACGAAACAAAAACACAGTCAACTCTGAAATAAAGTACATTTGGGTTGAATTCTTTCGGTGCCTTGAGCTTTACTTTCTCCGAAGGCGTACTCCTCGGATCTCACTCTTTTCGTTTCGCCTGGGCTACTGCCATTAATTATCCTGGTGGCACTCTGGCTGGCTCACTCCAAGAACGATTAGCGGCAAGGAGGAGGCAATAAAAGGACGGACTTCTGCTTTAATTAAAGGGGAGTAGCCTTTTAACATGGGGAGGGCCGTTAAATTAGCAACATTACAGCGCCATGCATCATTGGCTAAGTACAATGGAGCATGAAATAAATGATGCGTCAAGCGGTGCCACACCGGCAGCAGGAAGATCTGATGGTGGGGAAAGCTGAAGTGTGGACAGGGCCAGAATAATGAAGGGGGCTATTTCCAATGAGTTGCCAAGATTTTACAGCAGGGAACAGTGAAAGACTCTCCTGACTGGAGACTATTGGACACTAGCGGCTCTAATGGCACCGCTACGCTCGTTTCTGTCTGGCCGCGCAGACCAACTTCTTTATTAGCAGCTAATGCCAAGCATAGAGATAACTCGATTCCCTTTAATATTGATTCATGCACTGACCAGTGTTGATCAATAGATCTTTTATCTTCATTTTACTAGCACACCTACTGGCAAAAACCTAGCTGCATACATGAATTTCCATTACATTTACAAAGCTAAGTTATATTTGTCAGATTTGGTATCGCGTTCATCATCAATCCATCCAATGATGTGTTTGTTAAGATGTCAAAAACCAGGACTGTCGCTCAAAAGTTCACCAAAGCAGCCCGGCTCCATTCATTTGGGGCCGTGAATGTATGCATCAAATTTCACCCATTCAGGAGTTAACAGGATATTGCAGTCTGGATCAAAAGCGATGGCTAAAAGTTGCGCATATAAGTTTGACTTAAGCGCAGAGTGAATACTGATGCGTCTGGCACGCAGAACATCATTCGCTCCCGCTTTGCTTAAATTGCTCCAAATGTTCCCGAGTATCGTGTCTTAAAGCCCGAGATTGAAGCTTAATACCCAAAAGGAAAGCCTTTGCCACGAACATCAGACCGCGGTGATGCAATAGCTATGAGCTCTGCAAGTATTCCAATACGTCCTCCATTATGCTGCTCCTGCAACATTACGTGCTCCAAATCAAAGCCCCTTTTTCCCCGTCCTCGCCTATGCTGAGTGGGATCTGATTCGTCTTTATCGGCACAAAATGTTCATTTTTTTTAAGTCACAGGCTCCATAAAAGGGAGGAAAAAAAAAAGATTGAACCGTGGCCTTTTCCAGCAGACAAAAATGATTGTTTCAGTTTAAAAGCATTAAGAAGTCGCATATATATGGCTACAACATTCATCATGACTTCTAGATGACAGAGCGTTTGATTTCTTTTTCAATGTTGGTTGGCTTATGACAATTACTTTCAACCTTGACTTTTAGTTTTTAGTTGAGCAACTTCCCGCCTTGTCTTTCCTTAGAATTCCACTCCATGCATTCTGTTAGTTACCTGGCCTGGATGGCGGTGTGAGGCAGGATCTCGCCGTCGCAGGTCCAGCTGCTGTGGGCGGTGCTGTAGTTGCAGGTTGTCTGGGCAGAGCATATGGTCCTGAAGCCCGTCTTCTTCGGGGGCTCGCTCATGTCTTCCAGCGACACCACCTTGCGGTGCTGCGGCTGGAAGCGGAACTTCTTCACCCGGTGGACCTCCACGAACGAGTGGTCAAACTGGGGACGGGAGGCGAGAGGTGGATTAGCAATAGATGAAAGGGGAGGACGTGGGGGGTTGGATGGAGGAACAGATGTTCCCGCAGATGGCGCGGAGGGTTGAGATTCTGCGCTCCTGAATCACTCAAGCCTATTTTCAAAATGAGCTGCACGCTGAGAGGGGAACACGAGAGTTAATGATTGTTTCGTGCAGTTTTTTGGAAGAAAGTGCGCGAGTGTCTTTTTATGACTACTCCATGGGTTACGCTAAACTACAAACAAAGTAATAAATGCACGTACCGTATACTGATGAATCTTATGGCATGCTAAATATGCTAAAACATGGAGCATTTCGATTTTTCCCAGTGTTATTACCCAATAGAGTACTTTGCCATTCCTTTTTCATTTTAGGTCCATTTCAGGCTCCATTGCAAAGGCACATTATCTATCTTAGGGGTCACCCAGTACTTGGATTTGAACACTGAACATAAATTTGCAACCCGTCTTCTGTTGTTCTGTGCGAGTACATTATTTCCTGCGCGCAATTTGTTTTTAGCTCCTGGTGAGTCAAGTTAAAAAAAAAAGAAGTTAATTTCTCTTATTGTCTCTTTATGGAATCCTGCTGGTTTTATAATGAAAACAGAAAAGTCCATTTAGGGATACACTTCTTTCTCTCCATTTATACACACAAAAAAAAAATGCAAACAGGAGCAGATGCAAAAGAGAAAGGGAGGCGTGAACGGGTCAGATAACATGGGGTTGAATAAAAATTGTGTGGAGTGAGGAGAAGAAGAGGGAGAGATGAAAAGAAATTATTTTGTCAAAATCCCCTTTCATCTGTCTCGGTGTCGCAGAAAGGTTCAGCTCCGTCCGCCGCACTGTTTCCTTCAACTTCACGGGGTGCCACTTTCTCTCTATTCCATTCTCTTTTCTTCCCCTTTCTTTGTCTCTCCTTTTCTCCCCTCCTTCCCCTTTTTCCCTTTCTTCGCTCTTTTTCAGCCTGAAAGCGGAGTGACAGCCATTTATTTCACATCAGGCCCGGTTTATGAGTGCAGCCACTTTGCATTCAGGCTGGACGGTCTGCCTAAAAGGCTTTCTGACAAGGCCATGAATACGCTTAGTGGTTTCTCACTCCTTGTTTCTCTCCGCTTGGCTGGACAGTGATGCTGATATTAACCGAACTCTGATGCAAAGTCCCCACTCGCCCCACTCATATGACTACTTGTCTACCTTTCTGTATTGCAAGTAAAGCAGCAAAGACGGCTTGGAGCCAGAGACGCTCCATGTCACGAATTTGAACTGCGAATACGGCACTGTGATCTGTTACTAGCAGACAGCAATATTAGATACAATCAGTTTCTTTCAGATACGTCTGACATTTGAATATGAGTCACATTTTGGGTCATGCTAGCCTGCGAAGCGGCATTTGAAGACGCTAACTTGCAAATGTTTGGCATGTATGGTTTAGCATATGTAGCATTCCAACCAGAAAACAAGCTACAACGAGGGCTACCGTTCCTGCTCATAAGCATGCCATGTTGCACAAAAAGTTGGGACGCAACCAGAAAAGAGAGGAAATGCTTGCTAATTCACCTTTTACATGGAATAGTAATGTATAACGCATTTTGTGTCTTGATGTTAAAAGTTACAAAATGACTAATCGTGGCCAGCTACACCGTTAGCGAGTCACTGTTGAAGTGTTGCTCAAACACATGTTGATGTTGTTTTTAAAGCCATCCAATTAAAAATTTACTGGTGAAAAAAATGCATACGACTGAAGCCACTGAAGCACTGAAAAAATGGAAGTCAGCACAACTTCGATATGTAGCGCGGCTTGTCGGACGTCAATTTGACGCTTCATATCTCCAGCTTCTGTTTAAATTGGAATGTAGTTTGTTGCTCGACACGCAAGTGTGAACTCTGCATTAATTGGGTCTAAAAAGAAATGATAATCAATCAAAGTGAGGTTAAATTAAGCTACCATGTACAGGTGTCATAGTTACCATTTTAAGGTAATGTAGCATGTGAACTTTCTAACATTCCTAAGTATACCTGTGGATGATGGGATTTGTTTTGTCATTTATTCCTGATGACAGCACTGGATTACAACGAAATCAACTTTCTGTGGCTTTTCTTGGGCTTAGTGACGCTTTCAACATGCTAGCATGCTCAAAATGACAATGCATTAAAAATTTCAGTTTGACATGCTAACATTGGCTAATCATCACTAAATGCAAACTACGCCCCAAGGTAATGGGGACGTTGTAGTAGGCGTTAGTCGTGACAAAGACAATTTTTCTTTTTTTTTCTTTTTTTTTTCATCAGTGTACTTCTTGGGTCAGTGAGGTTCTATAGAAATATCAACAGTGGAAAGCACGCCACTCTCACACAGCAGCACACACCCGTGGGAGGTTTATAGACTTTGATTTTGAGTTTGGTCTCGAATGTAAAGACTTTAAATCAGCGCTTGGCAACTGGCTAGTGTTACATATACGTGAGAGACATTTGAAGAGACTACGTAGCACAAGTGGAGTCCGAATTCATTAGCAACCATCTGCAGTACTCTGGGCAGCTTAACGGGTACTAATGGATGTAGGCTAAATGCAGAGAACACAGGCTATGTGTGAGGATGGAGGATTACACAGGGATTTCCAAAAGTTTGTCATACTGTAACCTTATTTCTCTTTTAGTACCATGTATACATATGTATCTGTCCTCTAGTACCACATTTGTCGTTTAAATTTGTGACAGGCAAAGGTTAAATCTGCCTGAACCAAAGACGTGCACCAACCAATTGACCTCGCTCCAATTTTTTCATCTCGTCTTACATGGATACAGTCACATCGCTCTTTTGACTCTGAGCATTGGATTACAGTATACTCGGGAAATCCTCTGCTATTCTAAAGTACCTTTAAGGCTTCTATGCTGTAGCATCACCAGGGGAAATTCGTCATTTGATTTAGCCTGCGCACATTTCATTTAGTCATCTGCATGGTAAAATATTTAATTGGGACCGCAGAAAGTCAAGCTTAGAGTCGAGTGAAGCAGAAAACAGTTCATTGTGCTTGTTATATTTCACTGTAACCGAAGTGGCTACTGTTTTAAATATCTTCCCTTCTTCCGTTCACTTGCCTTTTCGTCTTGTCAACTTCAAAGCTCTAAATGTATATCGTCATCAAATCAGAGCTATCAGTGTCGGAAAAGACGCAGTTTGCTATTTTGCACTTTCACCAAGGCGGCAACTGGAGATGAAATTACTTACAAGATACCTCCAAATGGGATAAACTTTCCAAGGTCCTTCCTGAGGTAATAATTACTAATCATCACACTCGCCCCCCGGTAATACGCGTGCTATCCTGCGAGGGCATTAGTCTGGTATCGGCCTGCGCTCCCAAACAGCATATATCCCTGATGCAGCGATTACTGGTGCCTCTCCGGACCAGGGTGGAGGTTATTTATGATACGTGGGAAGGCACAAGGGCTAAGGCATTTGAACTAAAGTGAACCACAGTTAGGAAATTGAGCAGAGTCAGCACAGGGAGGTGCTAGCACAGCAAGTGGGCAAACTCTCCTTCTGCTCGCTCATTCACAGGCTTAACACGCTCTCATTTTATCGCAGATGAGAAGCTCATGGCGTTGAGCGCCACAGTCTGCGGCAAAGTGATTGACCGAGGCTTGTTTTTTTTTTTGGTAGCTTCGGTCATGGAAGAGGAGGTTTCTTTTATCCCTGCTGGATCCAAATCACATCAATTTAACTCTCATATCAATACAGGAATGTTTTGCACAGCTTGACTCAAACGCAACGTTTATTTACAATTTGGGAGCGTGAGTAGGAGGAAAAAGCTTAAATCGATGTATTCCTTTGGTTAATACAGAACACATCCACACAGAGGGAGGAATACATTTACAAACAGAGCGGATGCATGTGTATACCCCTACCCTACCTGGTCGTCTTTGTTGGTGTGTCGAAGGAGGTGCCTAAGGAAGTCCAGACGGGAACACTTCCTGACCAGGATCAGGTCTGTGGTACCGTCGGCGAGGTGGGCAGAGGGCGACAGGCCATCCGGACTCCGGGGACACGCGCAACTCATGTTGGCCGCGTTGATTGCCATGAACTTGCCATGGACCACATTCCAGCCACTGGTGCCATCTGAAACACAGGAGAGTGACCACACCTGCAGGTTAATGCCGATGACTCATTCAGGCTCGCAGCTAGACGACGTAAATACGCTAATCTACAGGAGTTAAACCAGAAAGCTCCACACATCTTTCCGGTTTGGCAGCGCTGGATTCAAAACACCCTTCAAATCATCCCTTGAAATATTTGAGCATTCATAGCTAAGACATATTTGACTAAAAAGGAGTCACATCCATGACGATGATGCTGTTAACCCAGTTTTTGAAAATTCTATATTCTATTTTTAAAAGCGTCAGTAAATATGAAATTAACAGTGTTCACAACTGGGTGTCTGTGGAGATGCCGTTTAAAAAGATGCTTGCAGTTACCGCGTATTGCCACAGGGGCCGCCAACGAGAACAAAACTAAGATCCTCGCAACTAAAATATTGTGATGTGGTTTAGAAAACGCTTTTATTGCCTATGAATTGGACAAAGTCTTACAGTTTGGAAACCAAACCGTTTCTCTGGGGGCTAAAATCAGTGTGTTGGGGCTTCCGTGGTAGCCAGTGGATCTGATTTGATAACAATATCAACACACACTGCTCCGTGTGCTGCTCATTCTTTGAAGTCTGTTAATTGTGAGTGTATAGAGATGTTAACTGGCATGCTGATCCTGCTTTCCATATGAACCATTTACCGCTCAAGCTTAAACACATGGTGCTTGATACGGTTTTCAGTATGCCAACGCCGAATTGCTTTGTAATCCACTGCACAACTGAACCACACTAAAGAGGC